>NW_016823439.1:969772-988376 GCF_001698545.2 Rhinopithecus bieti
AAATAAATATAAATAAATAAATAAATAAATAAATAAATGGCTAGGCTGTATTAGAAGTTGATGATGTCTATGCAAAAAGAAAAAGACATATGGCATAAGAGGATTCGGAAATGCAGGGAGAAGAGGAGGAACCATCAAAGGACACTGAGAAGACAGAACCCTGGGAGTAATATAGGAGAATGTGACGTTATAGAAGCTTAGAAAGTGTACCAAGGTAGACGACATGATCAGTAGTCAAATGCTCCTGAGTGAAGTGGACCTGAGAACAGACTATTGGATTTAGCAAAAGGAAGGTCACTTATGTGATGTTGACAAGAGCTGTTTCAGTAAAGATGTGCTATCTAATTTCTTCTCGTCATGAAGAAAGGATGACAAGAAAGATAGTTACCACTAAGACCTCTTATTTTTGTGATCTTATAGCAGTAGTGGTAGTTTGATCTTTGGTAAATTTGTAACATCTAGATTGCTATTCACAGAAGACTTAGGATAACTTTGGTTTTGCTTGCATGTCAACCTGATCAGTGTGATCAAATGGTTGGTAAGATTATACTGTTAGCAGCAGTATGGAATGAGATTTCTGTTGTGAACCCCAAACCCAGAACTGCAGGAACTAGTCCTTTGGTAGGTTACATTGTTTAGGTATAGAAAAACTAATGAAGAGAATCGGTGGTGTGTGGGCATTGCAATCAGTTGACTCCAGGTGGCATTCCTAGAGGTTGCTATAGAAAGAAAGAAAATAGCTTAAATTCAGCCCCGATTTTAATTCTGTATAGTCCACTAAGAAAAAGAATACTAAGTCAGGTGGAGAACTTGCCTTCATTATTTTTAGCTTAATGTGTTATTCTAGATTTAGAATACATATGATTAACTGGGGTGAGGGGATAATCAGAAATTCAATATTTAACTGCTGTCATCCTAGCAAGGGCATACTGAGTCGACAGCATCATCATAATATGTGGGCTGAGATGAGGCTGCTCCAGACGAGTCTCTCTCAAAGTTAATTGATGGAAACTTCCCACCTTCAAGAATTTTTATTACCTTAGTAATGCTATGCCAAGACTGCTGAAACACAGCTGTGGGTGCTGTGCAGACGCCCACATTGCCAATGTCAGGAAGGATGTACTTTTAAACCTCTAATTTACCTAATAATGTCGTTAGTGATTTGTGTAGGTTTGGCATTGTGATGAAAATGCTTCCTGTCTTGGTTTATAACAAGAATTCAGTTTGCAGTCTTAAAATGTATATTGTCTTAATATGCATGTGGAAGATACTAACAAGTCAGCTTACAAAAAGATCTGACTAAAATACTATCCTGTCCATCTAAAGGAACTTATTATCCACCCATGGTATTTGAAAATGAATGCAAATTAAATGTTTTTATTCTGTAATAATCTATTTATCTGTTGTGGTTCCTGCTTTATAACAAGATGGCAATATTCAGTGCTGAAAGAGAGCCAGCTTTCATATTCAATCTAATCTGACTCCTTTCCTATTCTCTAATGGAAAATATGAATTGATTGGATTGATGTCAGCCTATATAGTGGAGATGGAATAATAAGCTCTTGTAAATAAATATTTTAAAAGAGGTAGGAAATAGCACTTTTGTTTCAAATATAAAATTGTATAGTAACAATATTGTTTTATATGACATTTATCACGTAGGCCTGTCTCTTTTTTTTTGTTTTTTTGAGATGGAGTCTCACTCTGTCACCCAGGCTGGAGTGCAGTGGTGCCATCTTGGCTCACTGCAACCTCCACCTCCCCAGTTCAAGTGATTCTCCTACCTCAGCCTCCCCAGTAGCTGGGATTACAGGTGCCCACCACCACACCCATCTAAGTTTTATATTTTTAGTAGAGATGATGTTTCACTTCACCCACCTTGACCAGGCTGTCTCCCACTCCTGACGTCGTGATCCACCCACCGCTTTGGCCCTCCCAAGTGGCTGGATTAGCAGGTGTGAGCCCCCAACTGCGGCCCGGGCCATAGGGCGTGTCTCTTTAAGAAAACAAATATATACTTGGGCAGGCGTGTGACCACGGCCTGTAATGCCCAGCACTTTGGGAGGCCTGAGGCCGGGTGATCACCTGAGGTCAGGAGCTCAGACCCCGCAGCCTGGCAATATGGTGAAACCTTGTTCTGTACTAAAACAGCAAAAATAGGTGGGCCGTGGTGGGCGGGCACCTGTAATCCCAGCTACTCCGAGAGGCTGAGGCAGCAGAATCAGCTTGAACCGCGGGAGCTGGAGGTTGGCAGTGAGCTGATATGGCGGCCCACTGCAGCTCCAGTCTGGGTAACGGAGTGAGACTCCATCTGGAAAGAAAGAAAGAGAGAAAGAGAGAGAGAGAGAGAGAGACGAGAGAGAGAGAGAGAGAGAGAGAGGAGAGAGGGAGGGAGGGAGGCGGGGAGGGGAGGAGGGGAGAGAAGGAAGGAAGGAAGGAAGGAAGGAAGGAAGAAGGAAGGAAGGAAGAAGGAAGAAAGAGGAAAGAAAGAAAGAAAATAATACAAAATGTTGAAGGATTCTTTCCTAATGGATTCACTGCAAAGATTGATTGCATTTATCAAAATAAATATATATTTAATGTTTCAGAATACACCCACAGCATAAAGCAGAGTATTCCTAATTATTTATAGTAAGAATATATTGCATTTGTTTCCACTCTAATGGACTATGTGAAAACCTTTGTTTGGATCTGAAGTGTGTTTATACTTTTAAGCTGCCTTTGTCCCATCTTTGAAATTAAAAAACCTTATTTGGAATAGAATTATAGAAGTAGAATTTTAGACCTGGAATTGACTTTAGAGTTACTTTATTCTAACTTCTTAATTTTCTAGTTGAGGAAATTGAAACCCAAAGACTTTAATCACCTTTTCTAAGGTTACCCAGCTATAACTAGAACCCACCTTTCTAACTCCTTATAGTTCTGCTATAATTTCTAACTCCTTGTAATTTCTGCTACTGTAGTCAAATAGTAATTAAATGGTAAGTTGGCAGAAGTTTTAGGTCTCTCTCGTGTGTGTGTAACTATATCTTTTCAGGCTCCAAAGTCAATAGTGGTCTGTAATTATTCTTCATATATATGTTTTTATCTTTGTAGTTACATGGATAAATCACAGTGTTTAAATTATAAGTTAAAGTGATTTCTGAGTATCTATCTATGAATATATAAATAATAGTCTTTAATATATAGGTAACAAGGACCCATATATAATTAAGTCCTGAAAGCACTATAGGTGAATGAAATGCTAAGGATTCTCCTATGACTGGGCCCCATTATGAAATTTAAAGAAATCAGTACTTACCTAGAGCATAAGAAATGAACATGCTCAGTACTCATAGGCTGTCTATGCTGATACACTAATTCTTTTTTTTTTTTTTTTTTTTTTTTTGAGAAGGAGTTTTGCTCTTGTTGCCCAGGCTGGAGTGCAATAGCACGATCTTGGTTCACTGCAACCTCCACCTCCTGGATTCAAGCAATTCTTCTGCCTCAGCCTCCAGAGTAGCTGGGATTACAGGTGTGTGCCACCACGCCTGGCTAATTTTTTGTATTTAGTAGAGAGGGGATTTCACCATGTTGGTCAGGCTGGTCTCAAACTCCTGACCTCAGGTGATCACCCACCTCGGCCTCCCAAAGTGCTGGGATTACAGGCATTCGCCACCACGCCTGGCCCACTAATTCTGATAGTGACTTGAATGGTTCCCATAATGATTTAACATCTGTCTCCTGCTTCAACCCGGTCCCCAGATACTAAAACAAACTGAAATAATTTATGTAAGTAAAGTACCGAACTATTAAAGGTTATTAGAATGCAGTTACATTTTTATAATTCAAAATCTTCCACCAAGCATGTTTTCAGCTGTGGCTATTTTTGAAGTAGAATTGAGGAAGCAAGATAAATATCTGGAGGATAAAGATGATGCTAGCCAACATGAGCTGCAGGAAAGAACAGTCAGAACATTCATGACTATAAGTTTTGTGGGGGTTTTATGTGTGTTTGTAGAACACTTATTGTTAGCTTAAAGCAAGCGAGACCCCATGCTTTGTCTACAAAGCTCAATTTATGAAGTTTTAATAGAGCCTGGATTTTTGCTTTACAATTTATAACATCAAGAAAGTCAGTATGCACAGAAATTCAGATATGTATTCATGAACATAAATAGCCTTAATGAAGTGGAATGTGTTACTTATGTGACTAAACTTAAAATTAAAACTAAATAGGCCCCATTAATGATTTTCACCATTGTTTAAGAAGTATTTATGTATATAATTTTTATATGCCTTAGACATAAAATAGGCAAAGATTTTATTTCTGTCTATGAATATATAAAATTTGTACTTTGATACCTAAAACAAACAAGAAAGCATCAAATTGGTATGTATGGAAAAAATTTCCTTCTGTTCTCAGGATGTGAATTGCTTGAAGATAAAAATGAAAGCACTTCAAAATATCTGTTTATATACCTAAAAAGAAAAGCATTATTCTTGGACTATATTTGAGAGTCCTAACAAGATTAATTTGACTTGGACACAGAGTCCCCCAAAATGATACTGCAAATATTAAGGAATTTCTAATAATATTGCAGTTCCACAGTGTTCTCAACACAATGACATTTATAAGCCTAGTACTCCAAACTGCCATGAGTATTGGCTCTCTTTTGATATTTGCTATGCTTATTACATTTGCCAAACTTTAAAACTTTCTGTATCAGGATCTTTCAAGCATTTTAAGAGAAATGATGAAAGAAAGCAACTTGCTATGTTATTATCATGTTAGTCACTCCTAGTGATTCTCTTAAAATGACAAGCATTAATGATAAGCTTTTATTTGAGGTGTATCAAACATTCTCTGATGTGACTGCTTTAAAATATATTTGCAATTCTGATTTTTCAGAAATCACTTCCAACTCAAAGTCAAAACCGTAAAATTATTCATGCTAAGTGTTACAGCTTTCTGACATGTAGGAATAACTGATGTGGGTGAAGCATCTAGCTTGATGTTTTATATCTAGCTATTAGTCAGCTAATCCTCCTCCCTACTTCACTGAAAATATTTTCATTCTGTCTGACAAAAGGTAAAAAAAATTATATTAACTGTGACTAAAAATGTATTGCAGATGACACATTAATGAGACTAATGTTTCTTGCCTTATTCTCTAAACTTTTCATTTCTTATATTTGGTGAATCTACATCCAGATAGTTTAATAATTACACAGAAGTTATCCTTTTCTTTTGGAACTCTGATGGAACAAGATTACAATAAAGGTTTTCAGAGCATTTTTGTTTTTTGGGTTTTTTTTTTGAGACAGCCTCACTCCATCACCCAGACTGGAGTGCAGTGGTGTGATCGGGGCTCACTGCAACCTATACCTCCCAGGTTCAAGCGATTCTCGTGCCTCAGCCTCCCATGTAGCTGGAGTTACAGGTGTGTGCCACTGTGCCTGGCTAATTTTTGTATTTTTAGTAGAGACAGGGTTTTGCCACATTGGCCAGGCTGGTCTCAAACTCCTGACCACAGGTGATCCACCCACCTCGGCCTCCCAAAGTGCTGGGATTACAGGCATGTACCACCACACCCGGCCCAGATCATTTTTAATGTAAATTTAAAAACAACTCAGTAAATTCCATAACTATATACTAAAAGTTCACATAGGTAAAACATTTGGAATGCATCAAGTTAATCAGAGTAAGACTTGACAGAAATGTAAAGATAAGCAATTTTTACAAAGAGATTAGGTCTGTGAAGAAACATTTTGACTCATCAAGAAAAATTCAGTTAATCTCCATAGCATGGAAGGAGACATGGTAACATTGTTTTTAAAGCATTTGAATTTTAAAGGGATCCCATCAATTTATTTCATAATTGTTAAAGAGTAGTAGCTTTAAATTTTTTTCATCATAATTCAGCATATACTTACCTACATATATATATGTGAAACAATACTTTACCTCATGCACCTTATTCTATTTTCTTTAAAAAATGCTGGTCATGCCAGGTGCGGTGGCTCGCACCTGTAATCCCAGCACTTTGGGAGGCTGAGGTGGGCGGATCATGAGGTCAAGTGATCGAGACCATTCTGGCCAACATGGTGAAACCCCGTCTCTACTAAAAATACAAAAATTGGCTGGGCGTGGTGGCAGGCGCCTGTAATCCCAGGTGCTTGGGAGGCTGAGGCAGGAGAATTGCTTGAACCCGGGAGGCAGAGGTTGCAGTGAGCCAAGATCGTGCCATTGCTCTCCAGCCTGGGGGACAAGAGTGAGACTTCATCTCAAAAAACAAAAAAAAAAAATGCTGGTCACAATTCATACATTAATTTAATTACCCACTAATGGATCATAAACTGCAATTTGAAAAATACTGATGAATAGCTGGGTGCAGTGGCTCACACCTGTAAGTACTTTGGGAGGCTGAGGTGGGAAGATCGCTTGAGAGCAGGAATTCAAGACTAGACTGGGCAACATAGTGAGACTATGTCTCTAAAAACCAAAAAAGGGGGCATGGGTCATGGTGGCTTGCACCTGTAGTCGTAGCTCCACAGGAGGCTGAGGTGGGAGGATTGCTTGAGCCCAGGAGTTTGAGGCTGCAATGAGCTATGATTGCACCACTACACTCCAGTCTGGGCAACACAGCAAGACTCTTGTCTCAAAAAAGAAAAAGAAATATTAATGAATAATCAAATAATTTTCTAATTTTTTTTCCTCGAAGACATAGAATGTAAGCATTGCCATTTTATGTATTCCTGAACCACTCACTTACTTGGAGTCATCTAGACCTTGTTATCAAAAATTGCATCGGCTCAAAAATCTTGTACACAAGCATCCTGCTCTCAAACTACAACATTCTGCCCTAGATTTTGTGCCCAAGTACTCCCACCTACAATTCTTTAATTACATTTAGACCACATTGATTTACAACTCAAGTCTGTTCTTTAAGATTTGAATATCTTAAAAAGATATTCAATTCTGTGTGATGCAGTGGCTCTCTGTAATCCCAGTTACTCAGGAGGTTGAGGTGGGAGGATCTCTTTAGCCCAGGAGTTCAAGGCTGCACTGAGCTATGATTGTGCCACTGCACTCCAGCCTGGAAAACACAGCAACATTCTGTCTCTAAAAATAAGTTAAAAAAAAAATTTTTTTTTAAAGATACCAAATCTCTAGCCAAAGATAATTGAATAAAATAAAAAGTGAATAAAAAAAAGATAACAAATCTGGCAGGGGGCGAAAATTGCAGTGAGCCGAGATTGTGCCACTGTGCTCCAGCCTGGGTGATACAGTGAGACCCTGTCTCAAAAATCAAAAATGAAAATTCCAAATCTCCATTTCTCTCCTTCACTTTATAGTGCTACCTTGCAAAACCCCAAATCCTTCTTGTCAGAGACATTTCTCTAAAACGGAAATAAAAAACAAAACAACAAAAAAAGAAAACACACAAATAAAAACCAAAAACGAACCTCAAATAAACCGCCAATCTTGCGACTCTTGATGAACTAGATGGTTCTTTCTACCTATGCATGTGCCAACATAGATGAAAAGTCATGCCATCAGAAAAACTGGTTTTATTTAAAAATTATCTCAAACTTCCCACAGTCTCTTAGCACTGTGTGACAGTCCTACTACTTTCTGATATGACTATTTCATATCGACATTGACTTCATCCCTCCTCCTCCCTTTCTACCCTCATGACCTAGTTTGTGATTTAATCCAGTGACTCTCCAAATGTGGTTCCCAGACCAGCAGCATGGGTTCATGTTTAACTTGTCAAATACGAAAATTCACAGGCCTCACATCAGGCTTACTGCGTGAGAAACTCTGTGGATGGGGCCCAGCAATCTGTGTTCTAAGAAGCCCTGCAGGTGATTCTGATGCATGAGAAAGTTTTGAAAATGGATCTTGCCTCATACTTCATTGAGAAGTCCTTCTTTAGAATGTAAGCTCTAAGAGGGCAGTTTTTTTTTCTTTTTGGTTTATATATATCCTGAGCAATAGAACAGTGCCTGGTAGGCCTCAGTAAATATTTGTTGTTTCAAATCATTAAATGGGAATACCCGTCGTTTCCTGCTAACATCTAAAAATGTACTTGCGTCTGTATTGATTTTCTTCTTTTTCCAACTAAGGAAATGTGCCTCATCCTACAGTCAAATTCCACACCATTCTAAAACAACAGCAGACTTTCCCTTTCCCCTATCCCCTATCAGTTACTGCCCCATATCTCTGTTTCCCCTCTGTGCCAAATCTCCCTGCCCCCCACTCCGTAACCCATTCTAGCCTGATTTTCACTTTTACTATTCAATGGTTCTTAACAAAGTCAGTAATTTTTTTATTGTCTTTATTGAGATATAATTCACATAATATAAAAGTTACCCATTTAAAGTTTACAACTTACTGATCACAACCAGTCATAGTTTTCTTTGTTCCTTCTCTACTCCCACTGCTTCACATGACTTGCCTTTTTAAAAAAGTGTACAATTCAAGGATTTTAATATAGTCACAGTTGTTCATCCATCACCCTAAGTTCCAGAAAATTTTCATCACCCCAGAAAGAAACCCCCTACCTATTAGCAGTCACTCCTCATTCCCACCACCCCTCCAGCCCTAAGCTACCACTACTCTCTGCTTCTATAAATTTCCTATTCTGGGCTTTTCATATAATTCTTGTTATAGAATTACAAATTCTATAATAAGTGGTCTTTGTGAGTGGCTTCTATTGTTATCCATAGTGTTTTCAAGGTTCATCCACATTGTAGCATGTGTAAGTGCTTCATTCCTTTTTTTTTTTTTTTGAGACGGAGTCTGGCTCTGTCGCCCAGGCTGGAGTGCAGTGGCCGGATCTCAGCTCACTGCAAGCTCCGCCTCCTGGGTTCACGCCATTCTCCTGTCTCAGCCTCCGGAGTAGCTGGGACTACAGGCACCAGCCACCTCGCCGGGCTAGTTTTTTGTATTTTTTAGTAGAGACGGGGTTTCACCGTGTTAGCCAGGATGGTCTCGATCTCCTGACCTCGTGATCCACCCATCTCGGCCTCCCAAAGTGCTGGGATTACAGGCTTGAGCCACCGCGCCCGGCCGCTTCATTCCTTTTTATGGCTAATATTCCATTGTATGAATATATTGCATTTTATTTATCCATCAATTGATTGACACTTGGTTGTTTTTACTATTTGGCGATTATAAACAATGCTGCTATGCACATTAATGTACGAGTTTTTTGTGGATATATGTTTTTATTTCTCATGCATATATACCTAGAAGTGGAATTGCTGGGCTGGCCATATGGTAACTTTATGTTTAAAATGTTAAGGAACTGCCAAAGCAGCTGTACCACTTTTTTTTGTTTTTTTTGAGACGGAGTCTTGCTTTGTCGCCCAGGCTGGAGTGCAGTGGTGCGATCTCGGCTCACTGCAAGCTCCGTCTCCCGGGTTTACGCCATTCTCCTGCCCCATCCTCCCAAGTAGCTGGGACTACAGGCGCCCGCCACCTCGCCTGGCTAGTTTTTTGTATTTTTTAATAGAGACGGGGTTTCACCATGTTAGCCAGGATGGTCTCGTTCTCCCGACCTCCTGATCCGCCCACCTCGGCCTCCCAAAGTGCTGGGATTACAGGCTTGAGCCACCGCGCCCGGCCTACAACTGTACCACTTTACATCTCCACTAGCAATGTACCAGAGTTCCATGTATCCATATAGTTGCCAACACCTGTTATTACTAATTGTCTTTTTTGTTATAGCTATTTTATTATAGCTATCCTAGTGGATGTGAAATGGTTTCTCATTGTGGTTTTGATTAGCATTTCCCTAATGACTAATGATAATCACACACTGCTTTTTTTTTTTTTTTTCCGAGACTGAGTCTCACTCTCATACAGTCTGGAGTGCAGTGGCATGATCTCTGCTTACTGCAACCTCCACCTCCCGGGTTCAAGCGATTCTACTGCCTCAGCCTCCCAAGTAGCTGGGATTATAGGTGTGCCACCACACCCAGTTAATTTGTGTATTTTTAGTAGAGACGGGGTTTCACCGTGTTGGCCAGGCCGGTCTCGAACTCCTGACCTCAGGTGATCCTGTGATCCCAAATTGTTGGGATTACAGACGTGAGCCACCTTGCCCAGCCTCACACACTTCTGACACTAAATGTGTGTGGGGTTTTCCCACCAACCAATTCTCCATTCCTCCCTGGATATCAATTAGGTGTCTTACAATTTAACTCAATTCTGACACTAATTGCCTGGAGTTACAACAGACCCCACAGGATACGGGCTCAGTTCTGCAAGATGCCCCACCTCAGATGCCAGTTAAAAGTCTGGACCTCCTCAACTTCTGACCAACTGGTTATAAATCAAGGGTTCATACAACCTTCTCCCAAGTTAAGTAATTTGCTATAATGTCTTAAAAATTCAGGGAAACATTCACTTATGTTTACTGGTTTGTGAAAGGATATTATAAAGGATACAAATGAGCGGCCAGATAAAGAGAGATACACAGTGTGAGGTCCTGAAGGGGAAGGATCCCAAACATAAGAGGTTCTGTTGGAGGTGGCACATAGTTACGTTCACCAAACCAGAAGCTCCCAAAATCCCATCTTTTAGGGATTTGCATGGAGGCTTCATCATGTAGGCATGTTCATATAATTGTCAATCTCCCATCTCTCTCCCTTCCCTAGAAAATGAGAATAGAGTTGAATATTGCAGGCCTCTTATTATGGGTTGGTCTTTCTGATGACCAATTCCCATCCTGAAGCTATCCAGTAGCCCACCAAGAACTGCTTCATAAGACCAAAAGGCATTCATAGACCATACAGGAAATTCCAAGCTCTGACATAGAAGCTCTATGTCAGAAACCAGGTTCAAGGACTAAATATTAGAAGATGCTTCTAGTACCCCTATCATTCAGGAAATCAAAAGGGTTTTAGGGGCTCTGTGTCAGGAACCAAGGAAGAGGACAAATATATATTTCCAATTATTGTCACAGATATTGCACATCTTTTCATGTGCTTATTGGCCATTTGTATATCTTCTTTGGAAAAAAGCCTATTCAGTCCCTTTGGGTTGTCTTTTTATTACTGAAATATAAGGATTCATTACATATTCAGGATACCAGTCTCATTAGATATATGATTTGCAATTTTTTTTTGTTTTGAGACAGGGTCTCACTGTCTCTTGGGCTGTAATATAACGATGATTATGGCTCACTGCAGCCTCAGACTCCTGGGCTTAAGCGATCTTCCTGCCTCAGCCTCCCAAGTAGCTGGGACTACAGGTGTGCCCACCATACCCAGCTATTTTTTTGTTGTTTGTTTTTGAGACAGGATCTTGTTAAGTTGCCCAGGCTGATCTCAAACTCCTGGCCCCAACCTTACTGTCGCAAAGTACCAAAATTACAAACATAAGCCACTATGCCTGGCAGATTTGCAAATATTTTCTACCAGTCTGTGGGTTGTCTTTTCACTTTACTGATTTGTGATACAAAAGTTTTAAATTTTGATGTAGTCCAATTTAACATCTTTTTCTTTTCTGCTTGTGCTTTTGGTGTCAGATCTAAGAAAACTATTGCCTAATCCAAGGTCATGAAGATTTACTCCAATGTTTTTCTTTTAGGAGTTTTATGTAGTTTTAGCTTTACATTTAGGTCTATGATGCATTTGGCGTTAATTTTTGTTTATGGTGTAAGGAAGGGATCCAACTTGATTATTTTGCATGTGGATATCCAATTTTTCCAGCACCATTTGACCATTTCTTGAAAAGATAGTTATTTTTCTGTTTTTTTTTTGTTTTGTTTTGTTTTTTGTTTTTAGACAGAGTCTTGCTCTGGTGCCCAGGCTTGAGTGTGGAGTGCAGTGGCATGATCTCAGCTCACCACAACCTCCACCTCCTGGGTTCAAGCAATTCTTCTGCCTCAGCCTCCCGAGTCGCTGGGATTACAGGTGTGTGCCACCGCGCCAGCTAATTTTTGTATTTTTAGTAGACACAGTGTTTCACCATGTTGGTCAGGCTGTTCTCAAACTCCTGATCTCGTGATCTGCCCACCTCAGTCTTCCAAAGTGCTGGGATTACAGACGTGAGCCATGAGCCTGGCCTTTTTTTTTTTTTGAGACAGTCTCACTCTGTCACCCAGGCTGGAGTACAGTGGCGTGATCTCAGCTCTCTGCAACCTCTGCCTCTTGGGTTCAGGCAATTCTCATGCCTCAGCCACCCAAGTAGCTGGGATTATAGGTGTGCAACACCACAATTTTTGTATTTTTGGTAGAGATAGGGTTTCGCCATGTTGGCCAGGCTGATCTTGAAGTCCTGGTCTCAGGTGATCCACCCACCTTGGCCTCCCAAGGGGCTGGGATTACAGGTATGAGCCACTGCACCTGGCTGTTTTTTTTTTTTCCCACTTATTTGACCTCTCAGCAATTGACAGAGTTCACTACTCCCTCCTTCAAATACTCTCTACTATCTCGGTTCTCCTTTTACAGATTTTGCCATTTCTCTTTAGTTTTTATAGGTCCCTTATCTTCTACTAAGCTTCTAAATATTGGGTTTTCAGTTATTGTCACTGTATTGCGAGTTACCACAAAACTTAGTGGCATAAAACAATTATTTGTTATGCTCACAGTGTCTTTCAGTCAGAAATTAAAACTGGGTAAAGCAAGGTCCCTTATCTCTGTTCCAACTGGGGCCTCAGTTGGAAGACTTAGGCTGGGGAATTGGAATCATCTGAAGGCTTGTGAACTTACATGTCAGGCAATTGATAATGGCTACTGCCGGGGGACCTCAGGCTACATCCACATGAGCCTGTTCATGTGGTTTCTCCACATGAGCTAGTTTGGGCTTCCTCGTGGCTTGATGGCTTGGCTGAGTATCAAGAGCAAGTATCCAGAGGGAGACAGAGGAAGAAAGAGGAAGCCATGGCCTTTTGTGAACAAACTTTAAAAGTCATACAGTATCACTTTTGCTACATTTTTTTCATCTGAATAGTCACCACACCTCACCCATGTTTAGGTTAGGAAGGGAAACAGACTCTGTTTTTTTATGGGGAATGGCAAAGTTCTAAAATAGCATATGGGACCAGAAATATTGTTGTGGCCTTTTAAAAAATGATCTGCCACAGTCTTTTCTGGCCACACAATTCACATCCTTCCCATGTGCTAAATACACTCACCCACATCCCCTAAGATTTCCCAAAGTCTAATCCCATGATGGCATTAGGCTCAGGCTTGAGATCCAAGATCTCATTGAGGCCAAGACCGTGGCAGATAAGATTTCTTAGGTAAGGTTTCTTCCCTTAAAAAAAAAAAAAAAAAACCTCCAAATAAAAGTTTAATTTTATGTTTATCAAAATCTATACTATATTAGATCATTTGTGTACCAATAATTATACTGATAATGCAATGAAAAAGAAAATGTTTAACACTGGAGCCTTATGGTCACAGGAAGTTTTTAAAAATTTAATTTCAATTTTCATAGATTTTTTACTGCAGAGACATATTATATACTGCTTTGGCTAAGTCCCATAGGTTTTGGTATGTTGTGTTTCTGTTTTCATTTGTTTCAAGGAATTAGTCAATTTCCTTCTTAATTTCTTCCTTCACCCATTGGTTGTTTAGGAGCATGTTGTTTAATTTCCATGTATTTGTGTAATTTTGAATGTTTCACTTGTTGTTGGTTTCCAGTTTTATTCCATTGTGGTCAGATAAGATACTTGATATGACTTCAATTAAAAAAATGTAGTTAGCCTTGTTCTGTGTCCTAACATATAGTCAATCCTGGAGAATGTTCCATGTGCTAATAAAAAGAATGCGTATTCTGCAGCTGTTGTGTAAAATGTTCTGTAAATGTTTGTTAGGGCTATGCTATGGTTTATCTGATATTTCTTTGTTGATTTTCTGCCTAGATGATTTCTCCAATGCTGAGTTGGGTGTTGAAGTCCCCAACAGTTATTGTATTGGCATCTGTCTCTTCCTTTAGATCTAATAATATTTTCTTTATGAATATGGGTGTGCTGGTCTTAGGTGCATGTATATTTACAATTGTTATAGCTTCTTGATTTGATCCCTTTATTACTATATAATGTCCTTCTTTGTCTCTTTTTATAGCTTTTGACTTAAAGTCTGTTTTAGCTGATGTAAATATAGCTATTCCTGCTTGCTTTTGGTTTCCATTTGCGTGGAATATCTCTTTCCATCCCTTCACTTTCAGTCTGTGTATGTCCTTACAGATGAGGTGAGTTTCTTGTAGACAGCATATAATTGGGTCTTGTTTTTGTTTTTGTTTGTTTTGCTTTTGTTTGTTTTGTTGTTGTTTAAATTCATTCAGCCAGTTTCTTTTAATTGGGAATTTTATCCATTTTACATTCAAGATTATTATTAATAGATGAGGACTTATTCCAGACATTTATTGATTGTTTTCTGATTATTTTGTGTAACCTTTGTTCCTTCCCCTCTTATTATTTATTTTTGTAGTTGGGTAGTTTTCTGTAGTGATAAGATTATTTATTCCTTTCTGTTTCTCCTTTGTCTGTTGGCTCTCCTGGTGAATTTTATAATTTCGCATATTTTCATGAGGGCAGTTATCTTTTTACTTCCAGGTGTAAGACTCCCTTGAATGTTTCTCCTGGACTGGACTAGTGGTGATGAATTCTCTTATTTTTTGCTTGTCCAGGAAAGATTTTATTTCTCCTTCATTTTTGAAGAATAGCTTTCCTGGGTATAATATTCTTGGCTAGCTGGGTTTTTTTTCCTTCTATACTTTGACTATATCATCCCTTTCTCTCCTGGCCTGTAAAGTTTCTGCTGAGAAATCTGCTGCTAGTCTAATGCAGATTCCCTTATATGTGACTTGATGCTTTTCTTTTGAAAAGGAATTCTCTTTTAGAATTATTTCTTTATCTTTGCCTTTTGATGATTTGACAGCTTGGTGTGGTGGCTCATGCCTGTATTCCCAGCACTTTGGGAGGCCAAGGCAGGTGGATCACCTAAAGTTAAGAGTTTGAGACCAGCCTGACCAACATGGTGAAACCCTGTCTCTACTAAAAATACAAAAATTAGCTGGGCATGATGGTGGGTGCATGTAATCCAAGCTACTCTGGAGGCTGAGGCAGGAGAATTACTTGAACCCGGGAGACAGAGGTTGCAGTGAGCTGAAAATTACACCATTGCACTCTAGCCTGGGCTACAAGAATGAAACTCCATCTCAAAAAAAAAATTATTTTTTGACTGTAATGTGCCTTAGAGAAGACTTGTTTGGGTTGAATCTATTTGGGAACTTTCCAGCTTCCTGGATCTGAATATCCATGTCTCTCCTAAGACCTAGGAAGTTTTCAGCTATTATG
The DNA here is from genome assembly GCF_001698545.2 of Rhinopithecus bieti. NCBI lineage: Eukaryota > Metazoa > Chordata > Mammalia > Primates > Cercopithecidae > Rhinopithecus > Rhinopithecus bieti. The sequence goes on from NW_016823439.1 coordinate 985,075, forward strand.
TCAATTAAATATATTTTCTATACCATCTCTCTTTTCTTCTCCTTCTGCAATGCCCATAATGCAATTATTTGTTTGCTTAATGGTGTTCCATAAATCCTATATGCTTTTTTCATTCTTTTTTCTTTTCTTTCTTTTTTTTTTCTGCCTGAATTTTTTCAAAAGACTTGTCTTCAAGTTCAAAAATTTTTTCTTCTGTTTGGTCTAGTCTGCTGTTGAAGCTCCTTATTGTATTTTTTATTTCATTCATTGAATTCTTCAGCTCTAAGATTCCTGTTTGGTTTTTTATGATATCTCTGTTGAATTTCTCTGATTTTTGTTAACTGTTCTATATGTATTATATTGTATCTCATTGCGTTTCCTTAAGATGATTATTTTGAGCCACGTGTGATGGCTCATGCCTATAGTCCCGGCTCCTTGGGAGGCTGCAGCAGGAGGATTACCTGAGTCCACGAGTTCTGGCCTGTAGTGTACTATGCTAATCTGGTGTCTACACTAAGTTTGGCACAAATATGGTGACCTTCTGGAAGCAGAGAACCATCAGGTTGCTTAGGGAGGGATGAACCAGCTCAGGTCAGAAATAGAGCCGGTCAGCCAGGTGTGGTGGCTCACACCTATAATTTCAGCAATTTGAGAGGCTGAGATGGGTGAATTGCTGGAGCTTGGGAGTTCGAGACCAGCCTGGGCAACATGGTGAAACCTCACCTCTATAAAAAATATGAAAATTAGGCTGGTGGCTCATGTCTGTAGTTCCAGCTACTTGGGGGGCTGAGGTGGGAGAATTGCTTAAGCCCAGGAGGTGGATGTTGCAGGGAGCCAAGATTGTACCACTGCACTCCAGCCTGGGCAACAGAGTGAGACTCTCTTAAAAAAAAAAAGAAAAGAAAGAACGATAAATGGAGCAGATCAAAACACCTATGCCGATTAGTAGTAGGATCATGCCTGTGAATAGCCACTGCACTCCAGCCTATGCAACATTGTGAGACCTTCATCTCAAATTTTTAAGAAAAGATTATTATTTTGAATTCTTTTTCTGACATTTTACATATTCCTTATGATTGGAGTTTGTTCCTGGAAAATTATTGTATGCATTTGGAGGAGTCATGTTTCCTCAGTTTTTCACATTTGATGTGTCCCTATGTTGATTTCTACACATCTGGTAGAACAGTCACTTCTTCCAATGTTATGGAGTAGCTTTCATAGGGAAAGATTTAGTCATGTGGATGGGTCTTGGGGTGTCATTTGGATGGCTGCAGTGGCTATGGTTCTAGGTGGACACGGTGGTGTAGTTTCTTTTGCTGTAATCTGCACTAGTAATGTTTCTGAGTGTCCCAATGGCCTAGGCTGTTAGAGTTTATGGCAGCAGTCATGTAGCTTTACTGGGGTTGGGACCATTGGACTATTTCTTAGGTCAGGGACATGTGTATGCACATCATGGGTTGACCAGCTTGGGGTCTAGCTTGCTGAGGCTGTGGCCATGGACTGTTACTCTGGCTGGGGGCACATGTGCATGGCTGCCCAGCTTGGAGGTATGACAACCTGGGGTGGGACCTCCAGGCTGTTCCTCTTCTGGGTGCAGGCACACAGTTTCTTGGCCAACATGGGGTCATATCCACTGGAAGAAGACCTGCCAGCGTGTTTCTCAGGCCCTCGGCATGGGCAGGCCTAGGGTCATGTCCTCCAGGAATGGGCCTGTAAGGCTGTTTATCAGGTTACGGGCATGGGAATGTTACTGCTTGGGGGTGTGCCTGCTGGCGGTGGCTCACAGAGATATCTGCCAAGGGAAGCCTGTGGGGCTGGAGTACTAGTTTTTTGTTTCCTTTTTGTTTGTTTGTTTGTTCGTTTGTTTTGAGACAGAGTCTTGCACTGTCACCTGGGCTGGAGTGCAGCGGCATGATCTCAGCTCACTGCAACCTCCACATCCCAGGTTCAAGTGACTCTTCTGCCTCAGCCTCCCTAGTAGTGAGATTACAGGTTCCCACCACCACACCCAGCTAATTTTTTTTTTTTATTATTTTTGGTAGAGACAGAGTTTCACCCTGTTGACCAGGCTGGTCTCAAACTCCTGACCTTGTGACCCGCCCACCTCAGCCTCCCAAAGTGCTGGGATTACAGGTGTGAGCCACCACCCCTGGCCTGGAGTGCTAGTTTCTTAATGACAGCTCCTTAACTATTGTTCCACTTGACTGAAAACCTGTGAACTAAAGAGGCAATTTATCTACTCCCTTTCCCACTATAACCCAATATACAATGGTGTGGCATAGGATAATCTTCTCGTTCCCAGAGGGGGAAGCCAGGAGGCACATAGATATCACTGATCTAGAGCAATTCTCTTTTTATGTTTTCTCCCTATATGATTGTCTTAGTCTGTTTTGAATTGCTATAAAGGAATACCTGAAGCTGGGTAAATTATAATGAAAAAAGGTTTATTTGGCTCACAGTTCTGCAGCTGCATAAGAAGCACGGCACCAGCATCTGCTTCTTGTGAGAGCTTAAGAAGCTTCCACTCATTGCAGAAGGCAAAAGGGAGCCCTCATGTGGAGATCACACGTTGGAAAATGAGAGAGAGAGGGTAGGAGGTGCCCAGCTCTTTTTAATTTAATAATCAGATCTCACAGGAACTAATGGCACAAAAATTAACTCATTACCACAAGGACTACACCAAGCCATTCATGAGGGATCTGCTTCCATGACCCAAACCAGGCCCCACCTTGAATACTGGGGATCAGATTTTAACATGAAATTTGAAATATCGAAACTGTATCAGTGGTCTTTTCTATTTTTGTAGCTTTAAATATCATTCATACATTTGCAACTTCCAAATTTCCTAACATCTCAAATGCCAGACTAGAATATCCAGTTAACCATTTGACACCTTGACTAGGACATCTCAGATATTTCCATAGTTTTTTTTTCTTTTTTTTTTTTTGAGACAGAGTTTTCACTCTTGTTGCCCAGGCTGGAGTGCAATGGCACAATCTCGGCTCACTGCAACCTCCACATCCTGGGTTCCAGTGATTCTCCTGCCTCAACCTCCTGAGTAGTTAGGACTACTGAGGAGGATGGATCACCTGAGGTCAGGAGTTCGAGATCAGCCTGGCCAACATAGTAAAACCCCATCTCTACTAAAAATACAAAAATTAGCTAGGCATGGTGACGCACACCTGTAGTCCCAACTACTTGGGAGGCTAAGGCACGAGAAAATAGCTTGAACCTGGGAAGCAGAGATTGCAGTGAGCCAAGATTGCACCACTGTACTCCAGTCTGGGCAACAGAGCAAGACTCTGTCTCAAAAAAAAAAAAAA
>NW_016823439.1:988458-992300 GCF_001698545.2 Rhinopithecus bieti
AAAAAAAAAAAAAAAAAAAAAAAGGTTCTGTATAAATTTTATTCCCCCTGCCTGGAGTATTCTCTCCTAACTTCCCACTCCCACGTAACTGAGTCTTTTTCGTCCTTTAAGGTGTTGCTTTCCTGACCATTCCATCTAAGTACATACCCCTCTTTATTATTCTCTGTCATTGTATCCTGTTTGTTTCCTCTATAAAACATCCTGGGCTGGGTGCAGTGGCTCATGCCAGTAATCCCAGCACTTTGGGAGGCCAAGGTAGGCAGATCACCTGAGGTCAGGAGTTCAAGACCAGCCTGACCAACATGGAGAAACCCCGTCTCTACTAAAATACAAAATTAGCTGGGCATGGTGACACATGCCTGTAGTCCCAGCTACTCAGGAGGCTGAGGCAGGAGAATGGCTTGAACCCAGGAGGTGGAGGTTGCAGTGAGCTGAGATCACACCATAGCCCTGGGCGACATAGCAAAACTCCATCTAAAAAACAAACAACAAACAAAAACAAACAAACAAAAAAGTATCTCACTTTTAAGTTATATCCTATTAGTTTGTCATCTGCCTGTAACTCCTATAGGTAAGGAGCCATGTCTGTGTTATGTATCAATATATACCCAGTGCCCAGAGTGCCTACTCAATAAATATTTATTGAATATTGTTTAAAGGTATAATTTTGTTTTGAGACAATGTTCTAATTAATACGTAATTATTAGTAATGTTAAATGTATTACCTCCTAATTCTTTTGCTGAAAATAGCCTTTTTTTTCTTTCAGTAATTGCCCTTCCTTTTTGGCTGCTGCTTTAGCCAGAGCCACATCGGATGAAGTCCTTCAGAGTGATCTTTCTGCACATTATATCCCAAAGGAAACGGATGGCACAGAAGGGACTGTGGGTGAGTACCTTTCTACATTATTTTTTTAAATATATTAGAATCTTCTATGTGTAGTGGTCCACAGAAAATATCTGCAAAATACTAAATCTAATTACATTTACCTGCTGGTTGTTTATATAGTGGTAGCAGGAGAAAAAAAATGCAACTTTTTTCAAATAAATCAATAAAAGGAGAGGAGAAGAGAAAATACAAGTGTATTTTGAAAAGGTAGTTTTGAAAAGGTAGAGTAGTATTTAGAAGGTAACTGGAGCAACAGGAGCTTGTCATAAGTAATACCTATATGAATGGAAAAATTAAAGTGAAGAATGTGAAGATATAACAAAAAAGATGAGTGGGTGAGGGAGAATTTGAGCAAAACCTATTTGAAATGTTTAGCTTACCTTTGAAAATCCAACTTAGGCCAGGCGCAGTGGCTCACGCCTGTAATCCCAGCATGAGAGGCCGAGGCGAGCAGATCCCCTGAGGTCAGGAGTTTGAGACCAGCCTGGCCAACGTGGTGAAACCCCATCTCTACTAAAAAGAATACAAAAATTAGCCAGCGTGGTGGCGCACACATGTGGTCCCAGCTATTCAAGAGGCTGAGGCAAGTGAATTGGTTGAACCTAGGAGGCAGAGGTTGCAGTGAGCTGAGATGGTGCAGCTGCACTCTAGCCTGGGAGAAAAAGGAAAAAAAAAAAAAACCTTAACTTTGTATCAAGTTAAAAGATACAAAAATTCAAGAAATCAGTTGTAACACAACTTCTCACTAATTATATTAAATTTTATATCTACCAATAAATAGAGCTCTTTATGATAAATATGCAAATGTGATTTAATTGCATTAGATCATTTTACATTTTTTCCAGATAAATTATGAGGCTCTATTTCTTAATGAAGTCATGTTTATTAATGTCTTAGGCTTATACATATTTGACAGGATCAAAGAAAATATTTTATAAAATTAGAGAATTACTACTCAAAATTGTTAAGAAATTTTAATATTTCAGATTTGTTCTATTTAAAGCATTTGCCTTTAAACATGGTATATATGGAGCAAAGCATATATTAATGAATCTGAGTAGCTGGATTCCAGAGAATGTGAGGCAAATATAAAAGTAAACATCTCTGTTCTTCCTTTATCTCTGTAGATTGTGACAGAATATTGGCAAGGAAGGAATTACTCTTCTTGTTTTTACTGACAGTAACTGATTCACCTAGAACCAAATTGTTCCAGAGACAAGTTGGATAGAATTTTTGCTATAAAGCATTGGTCTTTCCTCTGCTACTGGTGCATAGAATAAAAGCCTTATAATGAAAAGATAGATTAAATTCTGCTTCACTCCAGCCAGGGTAACAGCTGATTCAGCTCCAGCTCAGAACAATGACATTAATGACTGATGAGTAATTTACAGCTGTCAGGGGGTGGACTGCTACTTTGGACAATTTTCACTTTTTCGCATCCCTTTTTTTATTTTATTTTTCCATTTCAAGCGGCAATTATTTATATACTGATGTCTTAACGCTACTCCCTGCAGAAGGAGAATACTTAATCTAGAAAGATTGGAGTGTTGTCCTACATGCCTACTTTGGAAGAATTTTTTGGTCCCTGTAAGATAGAAAAGTGAAATGAAGCTTTTCTTTTGGTGGACATAATTGGTTATTCTGATTTTTTATTTTTCCAAGAGATTACCTAGTAATGTCTCCATGCGACTGCTGTGATTCAGACTGATCTACTATTATTCTAAACTATTTGGAAATCCTGTATTTATTTAGCCCCAATCACTCAGGGTGTACTGCACCACAGAGAATCTCTATGGGGCATATTGTGTTTATCCAAACATCAGAGAAGGAAATGAGCATACTGAATAAGGCCTGCTATCACTGGCTTAAAGTCCTCACTGAAGTGCCTTTTGTCTCTCCTCTTGATTGTTTCCAAAAACAGACTTAAAAAAAAAATCCTTGCCAGGCGCGGTGGCTCACGCCTGTAATCCCAGCACTTGGGGAGGCGTAGGCAGGAGGATCACGAGGTCAGGAGGTCGAGACCATCCCCACTAACACGGTGAAACCCCGTCTCTACTAAAAATACAAAAAAAAAAAATTAGCCGGGCGTGGTGGCGGGCGCCTGTGGTCCCAGCACTCAGGAGGCTGAGGCAGGAGAATTGCGTGAACCTGGGAGGGGGAGCTTGCAGTGAGCAGAGATTGCGCCACTGCACTCCAGTCTGGGCAACAGAGCAAGACTCTGTCTCAAAAAAAAAAAAAATCCTTAAAGTTCTTTTCATGTTTTCATTATCCCTAACAGAATGTTTGCTAAGTGACCTTGGATATCTCACTTGGTACACATTTAGTTTGGTAGATACACCTTTTGTCCACACAACCTAAAACCAATTTGAGGGCCAGGTATGGTGGCTTATGCCTGTAATGCCAGTGATTTGGGAGGCCAAGGCAAGAGGATCACTTGAGGCCAGGAGTTTGAGACCAGCCTGGGCAATATAGTGAGGCACTATTTCTACAAAAAATGTAAAAATTAGCTAGGCATGGTGGCATGCACCCGTAATCCCAGCCACTTGGGGGCCTGAGGTAGGAGAATCACTTGAGCCCAGGAGTTCAAGGTTACAGTGAGCTATGTACTACAGCCCGGTCAACAGAGTGAGACCCTGTCTCAAACAATGACAACAAGAACCCAAAAACCAATTTGAAATATCACAGTGTAAAAATTATTTTATTTATTTATTTATTTATTTATTTATTTATGTATTGAGAGAGAGAGAGAGGGTCTCCCTCTGTTACCCAGGCTGGAGGGCCGTGGTATGATCACGGCTCACTGAAGCCTCTACCTCCCAGGCTCAAGCGATCCTCGTACCTCAGCCTCATGAGTAGCTGGGACTATAGGCATGCACCACCATGCTCGGCTAATGTTTGTACTTTTTTTTTTTTTTTTGAGACAGAGTCTCGCTCTGTCGCCCAGGCTGGAGTGCAG
>NW_016823439.1:996055-1001112 GCF_001698545.2 Rhinopithecus bieti
ATTACAGGCACGAGCCACTGTGCCCAGTCCCAATCCTTTTTAAAATGAATGCTCCAATTCCATGGGAAAAGAAGGAAAATTTGCATAATATAACACTGATACCAGAACCCACCCAAGACTAAAAAATGAAATGAGAGACCAGTCTTAGTTGTCAACATAAAAAAATCTTAAGTAGGCTGGGTGTGGTGGCTATGCCTGTAATCCCAGCACTTTGGGAGGCCAAGGCAGGTGGATCACCTGAGGTCAGGAGTTCGAGACCAGACTGGCCAACATAGTGAAATCCCTTCTCTACTAAAAATACAAAAATTAGACAGGAGTGGTGGCGTGTACCTGTAGTCCCAGCTACTTGTAAGGCTGAAGCAGGAGAATTGCTTGAACCTAGAAGGTGGAGGTTGCGGTGAGCCGAGATTGTGCCATTGTACTCCAGCCTGGGCAACAAGAGCGAGACTCCATCTCAAAAAAAAAAAAAAGGCTGAGTGCGGTGGCTCACACCTGTAATCCCAGCACTTTGGGAGGCTGAGGTGGGCGGATCACAAGATCAGGAGATCGAGACCATCCTGGCTAACACGGTGAAACCCCTCTCTACTAAAATACAAAAATTAGCCAGGCGTGGTGGCCGACGCCTGTAGTCCCAGCTACTTGGGAGGCTGAGGCAGGAGAATGGCATGAACCCGGGAGGAGGAGCTTGCAGTGAGCTGAGATCGAGCCACTGCACTCCAGCCTGGGTGACAGAGCGAGACTCTGTCTCAAAAAATAAAAATAAAAAAAAAGGCCTTGACCTCCCAAAGTGCTAGGATTACAGGCATGAGCCACTGCGCCCAGCCTAAAAAAAAAAAAACAAACAAACAAACTTAAGTAAAATATTTGTATATTGAGTACAGCAGTTAATTCATTCACTGAATATTTTGAGGGCCTACTATATATGCTACTATATATGTATAATACTGGGGAAACAACAGTGAGCAAAACTTCAAGAACAAAATATTGGGAAGGCTATAGCACAACTTATATATTAATAGGGGAAAATAAAAATAAGCAGTAATCTCTAAAGATGCTAAAAGAAACATTTGATAAAATTTAATATCATTCCTAATTTTTAAAATATTCTTTATTAAGTAGGCCTAGATGGATATATCTTGGACGTCACGTTTATGCTTAATGTGTATTCTGGAATTTGTCAGTTGTACATGATTACAAACACAGCTTCAGTTGTCTTCAGCAAAACAGAATGTATTGACTACCTTCCAGGATACAGTTGTCTTCAGTAAAACAGAATGTATTGACTACCTTCCAGGATAAGGGATACACAGGCAGATTCAAGGCTTCAAATGATCTCAACAGAACCTGGCATTTCTCCAACTCTCAGCTGTACTTTCTTTCATTTTGATTTTGTTTTCAGGTTCCATGAGGTGGCAGTATGACTTGCTGGGAACCCAGGTCTTCATCTGTCCAAACTCAAGTTGAGCAGGAAAACAAGAGTAGATTTTCTCAGTTGTTCTTACAGAAGCCACAGGATTTACTCTTAATTGGTCCAACTTGGATGGTTTCCCATTCCTGAACTAATCACTGTGGCCAAAGGAATGGGATTCTCTAACTGGCTAAACTCACAGGGTTTCAGAGTAAAGAAATAAGGAAATGTTATTGGAAGAAAGAGCAATGTTTGCTAGTTTTAAATAACAATTAAAGCCTCAAGCCTGTAATCCCAGCATTTTGGGAGGCTGAGGTGGGCGGAGCACGAGGTCAGGAGATTGAGACCATCCTGGCTACAGGGTGAAACCCCGTCTCTACTGAAAATACAAAAAATTAGCTGGGCGTGGTGGCGGGCGCCTGTAGTCCCAGCTACTCGGGAGGCTGAGGCAGGAGAATGGCGTGAACCCGGGAGGCGGAGCTTGCAGTGAGCCGAGATCGCACCACTGCCCTCCAGCTTGGGCGACAGAGCGAGACTCCGTCTCACAAAAAAAAAAAAAAAAAAAAAAAAAAAGAAATGCAAAGTTCTGGCCGGGACATGGCTCATGCCTGTAATCCCAGCACTTTGGGAGGCCAAGGAGGGTGGATCACTTGAGGTCAGGAGCTCGAGACCAGTGTGGCCGACATGGTGAAATTCCATCTCTATTAAAATACAAAATTAGCTCGGTGTGAAAAGAAAATAATTATAATAAAGCAAAGTCTGATTCAAAATGGCTAATAAATAAGCAGGAATAAAGTGATTAAGAAATATGAAGGACATATTAAAACTCTATTGAGCAACATAAAAAGGATTTAACTTTTAAAAACAATACAATTTTTTCCTGGAATAGACTCAATATGAAAACGATATATATTTTTTCCAAATCTATAAATTTAATGTGATCCCAAACACAATAGCAACAGGTTTTTCTGACCAAACTTGTCAAAATGTTTAGAAAGTTCACCTGGAAGAATAAACAGAAAAACCAAGTGACATCCTTTAAAATTAAGAGTAATAGATAGGAAAACTAGACCTCCTGATATTAAAACATTTTAAAGTTATGGTAACTTAAAGAGAATGGTAGCATTATAGAAATAGATGCTGAGATGAGTGAAGCAGAACACAATCAAGAAGCATATAAATGTTTAATATTTTAATGGTTATTTAATTTATGTGACAGTTTGCATATTTATTTTTTCTTTTTTTTTTTCTTTTTCTGAGACGGAGTCTCGCTCTGTCGCCCAGGCTGGAGTGCAGTGGCCGGATCTCAGCTCACTGCAAGCTCCGCCTCCCGGGTTCCCGCCATTCTCCTGCCTCAGCCTCCGGCGTAGTTTTGTATTTTTTAGTAGAGATGGAGTATCACTGTGTTAGCCAGGATGGTCTCGATCTCCTGACCTCGTGATCCGCCCGTCTCGGCCTCCCAAAGTGCTGGGATTACAGGCTTGAGCCACCGCGTCCGGCCAATATTTATTTTTTCAACAAGCATCTAATGTATACCCTGCTGTCTGCTAGGTACTATATTATGGCTTGTCAAGGGCAATTAAGACAGTCGCTATCTGCAGTCTAATTTGGAGATGAAGAACATGGACTTTTGAGTCAGATAAACCTAGGATTGAGAATGATGTTACCTATTTGTGAAATGTTCTAGAGGCATGGAATGTAACAGATACTCAATAAATGTTATTTATTATTACCAAAATTGGTTAAGAGCTTTAATAGACAGTGTGAACAAAGTATAATGGGGACACAGGGGAAGGAGCAACTGGGAGTGGTATGAACAGATCTAGTGATTTACCAAATGTTAGAGGAAACTGATATTACTTCCTCTAATCAGTTTAATCTGTCTATACCAGCTCTGTCCAATAGACAGTGCAATGATGGAAATGCTCCCTACTTGTGTTGCACTATGTAGAAGCCACTAGCCACATGTGGTTATCAAGCAATTGAAATAGAGCTAATGTGACTGAAAAACTGAATTTTAAATTGTATTTAATTTTAACTTACTTTTTAAGAGATGGGGTCTTGCTATGTTGGCCAGGTCGGAGTGCAGTGGCTATTCACAGGAGCTATCATGTCATACTATAGCCTCAAACTCCTGGGCTCAAGCAATTCTCCCACCTCAGCCTCCCAGGTAGCTGGAGCTGTCGGCACATTGGGACCGCTGCACCCTACTGATTAATTTAAATAACCATGGCTGGGCATGGTGGCTCACACCTGTAATCCCAGCACTTTGGGAGGCCAAGGCAGATGGATCACCTGAGGTCAGGATTTTGAGACCAGCCTGACTAACATGGAAAAACCCCATCTCTATTAAAAATATAAAATTAGCCAGGCATGGTGGTGCATGCCTGTAATCCCAGCTACTCAGGAGGCTGAGGCTGGAGAATTGCTTGAACCTGGGAGGCGGAGGTTGTGGTGAGCTGAGATCATGCCATTGCACTCCAGCCTGGGCAACAAGAGTGAAACTCCATCTCAAAAAAAAAAAAAAAGAAAAGAAATGTAAATAACCACATGTGGTTAGTAGGTACTGTACTTGACAATGCATATCTATATAAAAGTAACATACAAGCCAAATAATGATATAATAGTTTATATTGTTATCTGGGAACTACCCTGATAGTTAATATGTTTTTTCACCCTACCCCATTCTCTCTCAAAGTTTCTAAATTCACTTGATTGTTTTGTAATCCTCTGTTACGGCTATGTCAGATGAGGACATGTCCATCTCAGGGTCTGCACTTGGGGGCCTATACTGCTGCAGAGACCAGATAGGTTGCAGTCATACAAGCAAGTAATTGCTGGCTGGAAGAAATAGTCTCTGGCAAGCTAGTGCTTAAATAAAACTTGTAGTTGCTTAAAACAATCAAAATATTGGATTGTCTATTGACCTCAGTTTCCTTCTTGTATATACCTCCACAGCCTGTCTTTGCTCTTTATCTTTTCTCTTTTAAATTCACCCTTGGTTTTCAGTTATATAAAAATGCTGGCAGGGCGCGGTGGCTGAAGCCTGTAATCCCAGCACTTTGGGAGGCCGAGACGGGCGGATCACGAGGTCAGGAGATCGAGACCATCCTGGCTAACATGGTGAAACCCCGTCTCTACTAAAAAATAGAAAAAAACTAGCCGGGCGAGGTGGCAGGCGCCTGTAGTCCCAGCTACTCGGGAGGCTGAGGCCGGAGAATGGCGTAAACCCCGGGGCGGAGCTTGCAGTGAGCTGAGATCTGGCCACTGCACTCCAGCCCGGGCGACAGAGCTAGACTCCATCTCAAAAAAAAAAAAAAAAAAAGCTAACAGTAGGGACAGGTATGGTAGCTCATGCCTGTAATCCCAGTACTTTGGGAGGCCAAGGTGGGAGGATCACTTGAGACCAGGAGTTTGAGATGAGCGTGAGCAATATAGTGAGACCCCCATCTTAACAAAAAAAAAAAGTTTTTTTTTTTTTAAATTAGCCAGGCATGGTGGCATGTACCTGTGATCCCAGCTACTTGAGAGGCTGAAGCAGAAGGATTGCTTGATCCCAGGAATTTGAGGCTGCAGTGAGCTGTGATTGCATCACCCCACTCCAGCCTGGGCAACAGAGAGAGACCCTCTTATTTAAAAAAAAAAAAAA
>NW_016823439.1:1001342-1009230 GCF_001698545.2 Rhinopithecus bieti
GGGCATGGTGACTCATGTCTGTAATCCCAGCACTTTGGGAGGCTGAGGTGGTTGGATCACCTGAGATCAGGAGTTCAAGACTAGCCTGGCCAATATGGTGAAACCCCATCTCTACTAAAAATACAACAAAATTAGCTGAGTGTGGTGGCGGGTGCCTGTAATCCCAGTTACTTGGGAGGCTGAGGCAGGAGAATGGCGTGAACCCGGGAGGCGGAGCTTACAGTGAGCCAAGATCCCGCCACTGCACTCCAGCCTGGGTGATGGAGGGAGACTCCGTCTCAAAAAAAAAAGAAAAAAAAATTAAAAAATTGGCCAGGCACAGTGGCTCACACCTCTAATCCTAGCACTTTGGGAGGCCGAGGCAGGTGGATCACGAGGTCAGGAGTTCAAGGCCAGCCAGTTGGAGACCATCCTGGACAACATGGTGAAGCCCTGTCTCTACTAAAAATGCAAAATATTAGCCGGGCACGGTGGCGGGCACCTGTAGTCCCAGCTACTTGGGAGGCTGAGGCAGGAGAATGGCGTGAACCCGGGAGGCGGAGCTTACAGTGAGCCAAGATCCCGCCACTGCACTCCAGCCTGGGTGATGGAGGGAGACTCCGTCTCAAAAAAAAAAGAAAAAAAAATTAAAAAATTAGCCAGGTGTGTTGGCGGGCGCCTGTAATCCCAGCTACTCAAGAGGCTGAGGCAGGAGAATGCCTTGAGCCCAGGAAGTGGAGATTGCAGTGAGCCAAGATTGCGCCACTGCTCTCTAGCCTGGACCACAGAGCAAGACTCTGTCTCAGAAAAAATAAAAAATAAAAATAAAAGACAAAACCACAAGATGGGATTTACTACCCTGTGCTATGTTAATGAGGAAAAAAAGGACTAAAATTTGAGGTCAGCTTTTTTAATATAGTCATTTAAAAACTAATTTTGAAAACAAAACAAAACAAAACAAAAAAACAAACAAAATAATTTTGAATAAGAAAAGAGGTAAGTGCAGTCACAGATTAAGGCAAAGACAGTACTGAGATCAAGTTGGGAGTCCAGGTCCCAGGCTGTTCTAGAACATATAGTCTCTCTCTTCTTTGGGATTTGTATTCTAGATTGGAGGAGGCATGTGTAGCCATTGCCATCTGGCACTTATTTTCTCAGGCTGTCAAGCTATATCTGATTTAGTTCAGTAAAAAGAAAATTTAAGTTCAATTTTTTTTTTTTTTCACCTGAGATGTAGGAGGAACTTCTAAAATACTGGCCTGAGAAAACCTAATCTCTCTTTGGTTATTTCCGTAGCTCAACTTAAGTGGAGGACAACTTGAGTGGCGGGGTTCGTGATAGGAAATACAATCTCTTCAGTATCATTCAGTGTTGCTTAAAAGGCTTACACATCTGTCCATCTACTGAGGGTATATGTCTACCTCAGAAGTCAGCTCGCCAATTCTACCCAATAGGTGAAGCGGTAAACATAGGTGAAGCGGTAGGCTTAGGGTCAAGAGACCTGTTAGTATTGCTCCTCTGGCTGCTCTCTGTCTTTTTCTATCTAGGATCACACACATAGACAGAGTTTAAGTACATTTTCCTTAGAGTCGTATAAAAGTTTTAGCTCATTTGCTAACCTATTGGCTAAACTATTTAAACTATGGCCTAAAACTTTAATAAACAAATATATCAAACAGAAGAAACAGGCTGGACATGGTGGCTCACGCCTGTAATCCCAGCACTTTGGGAGGCCAAGGCGGGTGGATCACCTGAGGTCAGGAGTTCAAGACCAGCCTGGCCAACATGGTGAAACCCTGACTCTACTAAAAATATAAAAAATTAGCCGGGCATGATGGCAGGCACCTGTAATCCCAGCTACTCGGGAGGCTGAGGCACTTGAACCCGGGAGGCGGAGGTTGCAGTGAGCTGAGAGAGAGCGCCATTGCACTCCAGCCTGGGCAACAAGAGCAAGACTCTGTCTCAAAAAATAATAATAATAATAATAGTAATAATAATTAAAAATATATATATATACACAATTCAGTTACCAATGATCATTTATAGGAGAAAAAGGAATTGGATGCAAAGGAAGAAGTCAGGGAGAAAGAGGACAAAGACAAATGGTAAGCAACATACACCCTTCTTATTTCTGTAGTTAGTGGGCTGTTTTCATAGGCCTTCCATATTCCAATAAACACTGTATTTATCCAGCTAATTGGACTATGGAAGTAGTGTTAATCACTGCTTATTTTTCTAAGCATAGGAGGCTTGGCTCTCCTGGTGATAACCATAGCAAATAACCAAAAAGGAACCAGTGCTGGGAACTAGGGAGCAGTGTGGTGAGAGCACTTCTCCAGCTGGAAGAAATCAAGCCAGGAATAGGTCCAGCCCTGGCCAAAGGTTTTCTCCTCATGACATAAGAATATTTAGTGGCAGCTGCAGGCTGATGATTTTCTACTAGATAGGTTGTGATTTTCTCTCTTCAGAAGCAGCATTTCATTTTTCTTGAGAAGGATGAATTTCTTCTATTAAGGAGGAACTTGACTAAGGTGACCTACTTCTGTCTTTACCAAGCAGAGAAGTGAAAAGCAGTTTTACAAGGCTCTTCATTGGGGGTTTCTGTGTTTCTTTCACAGAGATTGAGACAGTGAAATTGGCCCGTTCTGTCTTCAGCAAACTACACGAGATTTGCTGCAGCTGGGTGAAAGACTTCCCCCTCCGCAGGAGACCCCAGCTTTATTATGAGACATCAATCCATGCCATCAAAAACATGCGCAGGAAAATGGAGGACAAACATGTCTGCATTCCTGACTTTAATATGCTCTTCAACCTAGAGGTAAAGGGCACTTCCGGAGAGTCAGTGAGATTTTAAAGACAAAACAAACACCTTCATGGTCCTATTAGAAAAGGAAAACTTCTGATATATTTCTAATTGTATCTTTGGTAGATTAGAGTAGCGCTAAATGCAAAGTGGCACAAATTTGCAACAGAAAAGGAACTATTTTATGTTCTTTTGAATAGGTAATGCATTCACATGGTTCAAAACTGGGAAAATAAAAATGTCTCTCTTATCCTTGCCTCCCAGGTACTCAGTTCCCTTCCATGGAGGCAAGGTAGTCTTTTGTGTCACTTTCCAGAGCTATTCTATAAACATATAAGCAAAAAAGAAAACGATTAGGCTGGGTGCGGTAGCTCACGCCTATAATCCTAGCACTTTGGGAGGCTGATGCGGGAGGATTGCTTGAGACCAGGAGTTTGAGACCAGCCTGGGTGACAGACATAGTGAGACTGTGTCTTAAAAAAAAAAAGAAAGAAAGAAAAGAAAAAACAATTAAAAAAAATTACATCTCAATGAAGCTGTTTTGTAAAAAACCAAACAAAAAAACCCAAACTATTTCTATAGTATAATCAAATGGTGTATTAAGTTCTCACATTACTATGTTGCTGAAGCAACACAAACACAAAAGGAAGATTTAAGACTGATGCAGTTTATTTCATGTGATTTTCTTTTTAAAATCTTGGTCTCTGAGATAGGAAAGTAGCTGAAATTATATTTCATGAATCTCTGTATCTGACAAATTGGATCCATATGAGCCTTGGCAGCTTAATAACTATTTTCTTGTTATCTTTTCTTTTATATTAAATGTATTATGTTAATGCAAACAGAAGTAGGTTTGTTTCCTTTGCCTGTCACTTGCCTCTTTTCTTCACTCAAGTCCATAACTTAAAAATTACAATGTAGTAGTTTATACAAAGCACAATATTTCCTCTATTTAGCAGCTAAATTTAAATTTTAGCTTACTGTCAAGGTCTAATCAGCAATGATGGCAGGTTGGTAATTGGTGCTTATGTTATAAAGATAGATCAACTGATGTCTTTGTTTCTAGTAACATGGCCATGCAAATGTAACCCAGAAGGATTGTGTGATAAACAATCCTTGTATCACTATACCTACTTGAAGATTATACTCATATTTGAGGACATTATTGTTGTTTGTTGACTTGATTGGTTTCTATTTTGCCTCCTAATTTCAAAATTAACCCAGAGGACTTAATTCAGAAAGGAGCACCTTGCTATAGTGAAACAGATTGTGGGAGCAATATGGCAACACATATTTAGAACCTAATAAATTTTCACACTGTTTGATCTGGTCATTTCACTTTTAATCCTTTATTATGAGAAAATAGAAATACAGAAAAGTCTTAGGCATATGTTTTGTTTGATATAAATGTTTTTACAACATTGTTTATAATAAATTGAAAATTATCTAAATCATGAAAGGGAATAACTATGATATGCTCATATAAGATGCATATTTTAAGCCATTTATAACAATGTCTTAAGTAAATCTTTGTGAGATGAGGAAATACCAATAAAAATGACAGGCCAGGCGTGGTGGCTCACGCCTGTAATCCCAGCACTTTGGGAGGCCAAGGTGGGTGGAGCACGAGGTCAGGAGATCAAGACCATCCTGGCTAACACGGTGAAACCCCATCTCTACTGAAAATACAAAAAATTAGCCGGGCATGGTGGCGGGCACCTGTAGTCCCAACTACTTGGGAAGCTGAGGCAGGAGAATGGTGTGAACCTGTGAGGCAGAGCTTGCAGCGAGCTGAGATCGCACCACCGCACTCCAGCCTGGGTGACAGAGCGAGACCCCGTCTCAAAAAATTAAAAATTAAAAAAATAAAAAAAAATAAAAAAAGACAAAAAGTAGGCTATAAAATATGCACATTCTGATCCTAATTTCATTTATATATGTATGTATGTATATATATAGAGATAGAGAAGACTGGTTATCTGTGTATAGTGGAATTATTGGTGATTTTCCTTTGTTATTAGTCTAAATTATCATACATTATTATAATATGAAAACATCAGTGAATGTTTTTTGTTTTTTTAAAAGAAGCTACACTTTTTTTATTTTTTAAAAGAAATCCATTTGGCTTCCTTTTGTTTCTTCTGGTGGCATTTCAAATTATTTAAAAAATGAGTACTGCTTTTATAGAGATAGAAATACTACCTGTCAGGATTATTTTCTATTTTTTTTTTTTTTTTCTTTTGAGATGGAGTCTCACTCGCTCTGGTCATCAGGGCTGGAGTGGAAAGTGGTGCGATCGTCCGGCTCACTGCAACCTCGTGCCTCCCGGGTTTCAGATATTCTCCTGCCTCAGCCTCCCGAGTAGCTGGGAGTACAGGCCGTGTGGCAACCACACCCAGCTAATTTTTGTATTTTTAGTAGAGAAGGGTTTTTCACATGTCCAGGATGGTCTTGATCTCTTGACCTTGTGGATCTGCCGGCCTTGGCCTCCCAAAGTGCTGGAATTACACGTGTGAGCCACCGCGCCCAGCCAGTATTATTTCTAGAGAGTTGTTTAATCATTTCTTAATGGCATTAAAGTTGCTAAATGAACTAATTGTAATGTGTGTGTTAGAGACAGGTTTCATAATATTTTGGTTACTATTCTATGAACATTTATATTTGGTACTTTTGTGAATGTAATATACCCTTTTAAAAGTAACTTTTTCAGCCGGGCACAGTGGCTCTTGCCTGTAATCCCAGCTACTTGGGAGGCTGAGGCGGGATGATCTTTTGAGCCCAGGAATTCGAAGTTACAATGATCTGTGATCATGCCACTCTACCCTAGCCTGGGTGACAAAGTGAGACCCTGATTCTAAAAATAAATAAATAAAAATAATTTTTTCAAAGTACAGATATACTTGTTATTTTAGTAGCCCCTTCCAAATCCCCATGAGACAGCAGCTCGTCCCTGCCTAACAGATGAGAAAACTACATGATTCGCTTAAGAATCAGTGATAGGCCTGGACTCATCTAAGGTTCTTAGAGCCTAGGAAAAAGAAGTCAAAAGACTTGCAAATGAAAATTATTACATATTTGTTGCCTGAAGGGAGCTCAGGACTCAGTGCGAGTTCAGTGCGTCGCAGATCTTATAAGTGAGACAGATCTGAGATTTAAACACTTGAGCAGATGATAAAGCAGCAAACTGCTTAATTGTTGATGTGGAATCTTATGATTAGGCTTCTTTTGTCAAGACAAAGTACAGGGTTGGAAGATCCTCCTCTGGCAGTTGCCTTTGCAAGGAAATGTGAAACTAAAATCTTAGACCATGGGGTGAGGCAAAGTGGTCAGCCACACAGGACATTTGAGCATCTGATGTGGTTCAAGTTTGGTAAACTAGTTTAGAGATGCTGTGCTATTTATGGTGAGAATGCAGCGTGACTGGGAATGATTTATGAGGAAGGTATTATAGTTTAGAAGTATGTTTATGCTTTCATATCTTTATATATTTTAAACTTGAATTTAACTGGCCTTGTGTCGGAAGACCAGATATTTTCTATTGTTCTCAGGTTCTAATTTTGCTATGAAAGTACTTTCATTTTGAAAAAAATCACTCAATCTGGAGCTGCTTTTGTTCAATTCCTTCTCATACCCTACCTATTCCCCCTCCCCCAACTTGTAACAGCAATTTTGAAGCAAATGTACGTGGGTGGTTTCCATGGTACAAGACAACGACTTTCACGGAGAGAGGGCACTTCAGCTTGAACTAATTGGGCATGGCGTGTTCCAGTGTTCTGGTGTGTAAACACAGATGCCCTAATATTGTAGGTATTTCAGCAGTTGATCAGGCATGTTAGAGAAGGAAAACATTTAGTCTCATTATTCCAAATGACAAATGCAGTGGAGGAGAAAGGATGGGCAACAATGATGCCAGGAGATTGGTTCATTTGAATCATGCTGTACCCAACTCCCTTAACTGTTCTGTGTTTCTGTTGACAGGACCAGGAAGAACAAGCTTACTTTGCAGTGTTTGATGGCCATGGGGGAGTAGATGCTGCTATTTATGCCTCCATTCACCTCCACGTTAACTTAGTCCGCCAGGAGATGTTCCCCCATGATCCTGCTGAGGCCCTGTGCAGGGCCTTCCGGGTCACTGATGAGCGGTTTGTGCAGAAAGCAGCCAGGGAGGTATGCCCCTTTCTCATAAATTCCAGCTAGAAATGCACTGGCTGAGCTCAGTTTGGTCTGTGTGGTTAAAGGGCTATTTAGATTTTCTCTTTCTGGGCAGACATTATCCAAATTGTATTCTTGACTCATAGTATTGGATTCTGTTGTAGTTCTAATTCCCTCCTCAGGAATAGTTTCAAGGGGTACAATGATGTACTGTATAGAAACTCTCGGCCGGGTGCGGTGGCTCAGGCCTGTAATCCCAGCACTTTGGGAGGCCGAGACGGGCGGATCACGAGGTCAGGAGATCGAGACCATCCTGGCTAACCCGGTGAAACCCCGTCTCTACTAAAATTACAAAAAAAAAAAAAAAAACTAGCCGGGCGAGGTGGCAGGCGCCTGTAGTCCCAGCTACTGGGGAGGCTGAGGCAAGAGAATGGCGTAAACCCGGGAGGCGGAGCTTGCAGGTCACTGCACTCTAGCCTGGGCGACAGAGCGAGACTCCGTCTCAAAAAAAAAAGAAACTCTCAAGCTGTAATTTTCTGGATTCATTTCTGTAATAATTGCTGGATTTGGCAGGTGAGTTTCATCTTTCTTTTATTCACCATTGCCTGTCAGGTTCACACCAGGACCATCTCTCTAAGCAGACTCTTGCTGACAAGATCTGGATATGGTGAATAAAACAATGGTCTAAAAAAGAAACAGAAACTGGGATTACTTCCATACATTTGGTTCTAAATGGGTAGGCAGTGTTTTGCTGTGTATCTCTTGAGGGAAAATTTGCTTGGAAAGGGTGAATCCTTAAATGATCCTTGAGCTGATTTTTCTCTTAATAGGGAGAAAAGTCAGAGCTCATGTCCTACATTGTGAAGGTTAATCAGACCTAAGTTTTTTTTACTTTGAATAAATGGCAAGGACTCTATATTAAGGTCTAAAAGTAAAAAAAAAAAAAAAAAAAAA
>NW_016823439.1:1009320-1041664 GCF_001698545.2 Rhinopithecus bieti
AAAAAAAAAAAAAAAAAAAAAAAAAAAAAAAAAAATCTAATTATGGTTCTGGGTATTGGTACATAATTAACTACAGTATTCTATATTGAATTTTTAACTAGGGATGAATAGAAAGAAAATAATTTTTAATTTTTAAAAGTAATTACAGAAGTAGATAGACAAAAAATAAGACTCCTGCACTGTGACTTAAAAAAGAGTTAAAGTCAAAAAAAAAAAAAGAGTTATTTTTTATTTATTTATATTTTTTGAGATGGAGTCTCGCTCTGTGGCCCAGGCTGAAGTGCAGTGGCGTGATCTTGGCTCACTGCAAGCTCCGCCTCCTGGGTTCACGCCATTCTCCTGCCTCAGCCTCCCGAGTAGCTGGGACTACAGGCGCGCACCACCACGCCTGGCTAATTTTTTGTATTTTAGTAGAGACAGGGTTTCACCATGTTAGCCAGGATGGTCTCAATCTCCTGACCTCGTGATCCACCCGCCTCGGCCTCCCAAAGTGCTGGGATTACAGGCGTGAGCCACTGCGCCCGGCACATTAACTCTTTTTAAAATGGGCTTGGAGAGATCAGGGTAATCATTTAATCCATTTTTTTGATAGCATAGTTATGCTACAAGCAATAATGGGGCTTGGAATTAATGAAACAATAATTCAGACCTATTTGGTATTAAGAAAGAGAATTATTCTTAATCTCTCCCCTCCCCTAAGTTTGGATTACTATGCAAATCCAACAGTAACCAGTAGAGTCCACACAAAGAGGTGGTGCTGGAGAATAAAGCTGCTCTTGACCTCAGAGCTCCCAGTCTCTTGAGGACCTGTGTTCTGCTTGGCTCTGCCTCTCTTGAAGCTGCGGGCTTTTATCATCTGATTTGAGGACAACAGCGGGCCCCTGAGAGGTGACCTGTAATCACCAATGTGAAACAAAGAGAATCACTCTGTCTTCTTTATCCTCTATTCTATTCTTTTTCCTCTGTCTTCTCAAAATTATGTTTTTTTTTTGTTTTTTGTTTTTTTTTTTCCTAACCATGTTTACCTCATTTGTTTCGTCAACGACCCTGGCGTCTCTCAGTTCTGTCAATAGTTCTGAATAATTTAGGTTTGTCTCAGCAGCCCCTTTTCTCCTTCTTATGCTTCCGTGTGCCGTTAACCGCTGGGAAGAAAGCAGCTATTCCTGTTGTGAAGCAGCCCTGCCTCCTGTTCTCTCCAGGGCATATGCACTGAAGTGTGTTTATCATGTGTTCTAGGGGCTGAGTTTTTGAACATTCTGTGTGGGAAGACATTTTATTGGTGGGTGAGGATTTATAACAAACTTTCCCTATAGAGGGGAAATGAGAAGTTGTTTTTCTCATTGGATACAAGAGGCCTTTTACCACCCCTGACGCATTGGTTCTAATTTAGGCCAGGTCCTTAGTAACAGAAAGTCATGCTCATTTGGTGGTGACTCATGTCAAATGGGGATGTCATTTTCGTATAGTAGGATCAAGAGCTTTAAGTACAGTGGTAGCTACTGCAGTGAAATTCCAGGCTGTTAGTTCTTTATGCAATGTTCCAAAAGCAAAGGCCTCTAAAAATACTGTCGGGAGGATATTTTTTAAAGGTATAAGCATCTTAGTACTCCAGGGAACGTAAGCTGTCTCTTGGCTCCTTAGCTTAATTTCCAGAGATTAGAGCATCTGTTGTGTACCAATCATATGTTTTATATATCATTTCGTACAGCTAGGACTCTCCCACTGAACAAATATGATGTCAGTAATGAAATGGAGAGCAGAATATAGACATTTTTACTCTGAGGATTGGTATAGAGGATTTGGTGCTTGACTGGGAGGAAAAAGAATTTCAATTCTGTTTTATGTACTAATAGTTACCTGCCCTTGGGCAAGCCACATAACCTGCCATAGTTTTCTTATCTGTATTTAAAGTAGAATTGATAATCATCCCCACACTGCATATCACAGATCAGGGGGACTTATGTGTGTATATATATATAAATACATACATGCATATAAAAATGCATTGAGACAATGAATTATTATATATGTGTGAAATTCCATTATTAATAGTATAGCTCCCAGCTGAAAAGCTTATATTAATTATAAATTGCTTCTCAATAAGAATGTCGTATCTATTTCTTTTCACTGAGTCTAGTTTTATTTAAACTATTTTCAGAGCTTAAGATGTGGGACCACAGGAGTGGTGACTTTCATCAGAGGCAACATGCTACATGTGGCCTGGGTGGGTGATTCCCAGGTTATGCTTGTGAGAAAGGGTCAAGCTGTTGAACTAATGAAGCCACACAAACCAGACAGAGAAGTAAGTATGGTCTGTTTTAATAGAGCCCATGCTCTAGTTATTACTTTAGATTTTCTAGTTATTGATTAGGATTCACTTACTATTTTTTTTTTTTTTTTTTTTTGAAACGGAGTCTCGCTCTGTTGCTCAGGCTGGAGTGCAATGGCGTGATCTTGGCTCACTGCAACCTCTGCCTCCTGGGTTCAGGCGATTCTCCTGCCTCAGCCTCCTGAGTAGCTGGGACTACAGGCTTGCGCCACCATGCCCAACTAATTTTTGTATTTTTAGTAGAGACGGGGTTTCACCATGTTGGCCAGGATGGTCTTGAACTCCTGACCTCATGTGATCCATCCACTTCGGTCTCCCGAAGTACTGGGATTACAGGCGTGAGCCACTGCACCCGGCCAGGATTCCCTTAATTATTACAGTTATTGCTATTACATCAGCAACTGTGCTCACCCTCCAATGGAGAAACAAGGAGAATCTTTTCATGAGCTGATGAGTATTATATCTGTTGTTTACTGTTAAAGTGAAGGAATAAATCCTGAATCCAGTTATTTGCTTCTTTTTATTGCATTGCTGTTTAGGATGAAAAGCAGCGAATTGAGGCCCTTGGAGGTTGCGTAGTCTGGTTTGGTGCCTGGAGGGTGAATGGAAGTCTGTCAGTCTCCAGAGCTATTGGTAGGAAAAACAAATTTTTGTTTCCCCAAACTGTCCTCTTCTAGCTCATTGTCCTGTATTAACTCTGATACAGGAAACCTGAGATGATAATTTATATTACCAGAATGCTTACTATTCTTTAAAATAATAATTGGATGTCTCTTTTAATTGTTTGATTTAGTTAAACCTGTACATTTATATACTTAAATTCCATTGTTGAAAGAGAACTGCCAGGCGCAGTGACTCACGCCTGTAATCCCAGCACTTTGGGAGGCCGAGGCGGTTGGATCACGAGGTCAGGAGTTTAAGACCAGCCTGGCCAACATAGTGAAACCCTGTCTCTATTAAAAATACAAAAAATTAGCTGGGCATGGTGGCGGGCACCTGTAATCCCAGCTACTTGGGAGGCTAAGGCAGGAGAATTGCTTGAACCTGGGAGGCAGAGGTTGCGGCTAGTGGAGATCGCACCATTACACTCCAGCCTGGGTGACAGTGCGAGATTCTGTCTCAAAAAACAAAACAAAACAAAACAAAACAAAACAAAACAAAACAAAACAAACAAACAAAAAAAGAAAGAGAACCATATCAAGAAATGCAGAATTTCCTAGTTTCTATACATTTTAAATTTCATGGAAGCCTTTAAACATTAGTACACAAATCTGCTTCAAACCACAGTTGGGGCGGGCACAGTGGCTCACACCTGTAATCCCAGCGTTGTGGGAGGTTGAAGCGGGCAGACCACTTGAGCCCAGGAGTTCAAGGCCAGCCTGGCAACATAGTAAGACTTCATCTCTTAAAAAACAACAACAACAACAACAACAAAGGCAGGGCACAGTGGGTCACGCCTGTAATCCCAGCACTTTGGGAGGCCAAGGCGGGCAGATCATGAGGTCAGGAGATGGAGACCATCCTGGCTAACATGGTGAAACCCCGTCTCTACTACAAATACAAAATATTAGCTGGGTGTGGTGGCGGACGCCTGTAGTCTCAGCTGCTCGGGAGGCTGAGGCAGGAGAATGGCGTGAACCCGGGAGGCGGAGCTTGCAATGAGTCAAGATCGCGCCACTGTACCCCAGCCTGGGCGACACAGTGAGACTCCATCTCAAAAAAAAAAAAAGCTGGGCATAGTGGCTTGTACCTGTAGTCCTAGTACACAGGAGGCTGAGGCAGAAGGATTGCTTGAGTCCAAGAGTTTGAGGCTGCAGTGAGCCAAGATTGTGCCACTGCACTCCAGCCTGGGCCAAGGGAGAAAGATTCTGTCTTAAAACAAAAACAAAAAATCACAGTGTTTCTTATTTCATTGCATTTTGGGTCAAATCAGTATTTTCCAGAGAATGGAAGCCTTTCTCCGTATTTTATCCATATTTATTTTGTTTATGCCTCTAAATTATTTCAATGAATTTTAAAATGACATAAATAACAGAATAAGTTGATAGGAAAACATCGTGCTTTTATATGAAAACTACTTTCTGTATGTGGAATACAGTCATTTGTCAGATAACCCTGGGGTTTCAAAGAACCGTATATCCCTGGGACTTAAATTTTTCAAAAGAAGGGGAAAGTCAATGAAACTCAGTCTAAAACATAGAGATTAAACAGCTAAGTTGGCTGGACAAAATGCAAGGGTGTTAGTTCAAAGAATTAAGCTATTTCTATCTTTGTCTCACTTTGGGCCCTGGGTTTATTATTTTAGGCTTCATGGCTTAGCTTCACTTCCTGTTTTTTTAAAAAAGAATAAATCAATATGTGTATCTATATGGGTGATATGTACATTACATGTATACTGCAGCTTTTAATCTCTGCTTCCCTGAAGAAATGAAGTAATTAGACATGGTTGAAATTTACATCTAGTCTCAAAATTTAATCATTACCAAAAAATTCCAGAACCTGAAGAAAATCTGAAAGGATTTAGCTTTCACCACTGATTTGAGTTCCTCCCACTCTTTGGGAAGGTGCTGGCAAGCTGTGAAGTGGCCCAAATATGAGCAGAAAGCTGAAAGAGAAATAGAGAGCTAAAAGAGTCTACAAATACCTCCTGAAAAATTGAGAGTTGGCTTGACCTTAGACTGGAGGGAGTTATTAGGAACTCTAGAAAAAGGCCAAAAAGGGGAAATTTCTCATTTCTAAAATATACCCTTCTATGGAATTATTATTATTATTCTTGGTGGGGAAAAGTCTTTATCATGCACATTGTAGGTTTAACAGGACCCAGCACCCATCAAATGCTATCCTTGACTGAAAATCACTGAACCAGAGGACTATACTATTTGTGGAACCAATTTACATTAATAATCATTATATGAGTGCTTGAGTGGCCAGTGAATTAGGTTGACAGCTCAAACCAAACACCTGCTTCGCCTGATCTGACCTGTCTTTGTCAGAGGACTGAGGATCATCTTTAATGCTTTTACAGAACTAACTTACTAGAGGATACCAGCCTCTTCTTCTAAAAGGTAAAACTAAAGATGGGAAGAATGTCCCTTAATAAGTGACAATCTCAGAGAGAAGGCTGGGTGTGGCAGCCAGCACTGTGGGAGGCCAAGGTGGGAGGAATGCTTGAGCCCAGGATTTTGAGACCAACCTGGGCAACATAGTGAGACCTCATCTCTATTTTAATAATAAAAAATAATCTAAGAGTGGATAAGGGAGACTTCATACATGGAGTGACTTTTGAGTTGAATGTGGAGGATAATGTGCTGGGAAGGAAATCCCTACACAGGTAGAGGGAAGCATAAATGCACAGGGGTTGAAAGGGCATGGCATGTTTTAGGAAAAACAACAAGTACAGAAGGTTAGAGCAGAGATGGGAGTGGTAAGAGATTAGCAGTGTTGGTGCCAGATTGCGAAGGGCCTTATGTGCAAGGCTAAGTAGTCTGGACTTTACCAGGTGAATACGCAGAGGGGCCACAGGGTCAGATTTGTATTTATAAAGATATTTGTATGGAAGCTGGGCTAGAGTAGAAACAGGCTGGCTGGGAGACATTCATAGAGTTAGTTACAGAGATGAGGAGAGCTAAAAAGGGATATGGAGGAGGGTATCAATTTAACTGATGAGACGGATTGGTAGGTGGGAAAACCTACTAATCAACAAACAATCTGGTACGCGGGAATAGGCAGTAACATAAAGGAGCAAGCGTAGATTTAATTTCTTGGGCAGTTTGATGATGAAGGGGAGAAAGGAAATAGTGTGGTGGTTTAAGGCAAAAGCTGATTCAGGAAAGGGTTCCCTTTTATTGTTTCTATTTTTAGGATGAGGAGATTTTAGATTTAAGCATGTTTGTAGGAAAAGGAAGAGAGCAAGTAGAGGAGAAATTGAAGACGAGAGAGAAGCTAGAGTCCTAGGCAGACAGGACCAGCAGCACAGGCTCACTGTTAGGACAGGAAAAGGACACTGCTTACCCCGAGAAAATGGTAGCTGATATGGGGGAATTGCTACAGATTAAACAAAGAGAGTGTGTGTGGCAGGAGTGGGAGGCGAATTGAGAAAATTCAAGCCTGATCAACTTGTCTTTGAAGTAGGAAATTAGGCCATTTACCAAAAACCAGTAGCTTAAGTGGATGAGGGAGTTGAAGAATTTGAGAAAGAATTGGAAACCACATGGAATAAAATAGGGGCTGCAAAAGGACAAGAAAAGGACTCCTGGGCAGAGTTCAGCTCTACTCAGGAAAGAAATGATACTTAAAAAATGAAAAGGTTTTCAACAGTTTTTCCCCATGAGCCTTTCTGACTTATGATCCGAAGTTGACAGAAGCATGATATGTTTCCTAACATATGGAGAGAGGAGGCTGAAGACAAAAGGATGTTGCCATTTCTACCATGAAATGGATATTCATGCCCTCCTACCAAATTTGGGGGCGAAATGTCATGAATGTGACACCCAACAGTAGAGCAGGTGAAAAGCCAGAACTTTGGCAGCATTTTCTCTGTGCAAATCTTTGTATGTTCTGTTCCAAACTAACAGTTGCAGTAGTCTTTTAATTGAAGCACTAAAACAAGATTTTTGGGAACAGTGTGACTCAGATCACATTTATTTTTAGAGATGGAATTCAGAAAATAATAATGATGATAATCATATAGTCAGGTAGAGTAGGGGATGGGAACTTTAGTAAATTGATGAAGGACACTGAATCCATGTTGGATTTTATTTATTTATTTTTAAATATCTCTTTTAAATTTTTGCATTTTCTGCTTAAATGGATTGAGTTTTGATGAGCTCTAACAGGCTATGGAGGCACCATAGCATAGAAGTGAAGTTGACTAAATCAAAAGCATGCTTGGGAAAGATGGTTTTGACTCCTGTAAGAAATAATCAATGAGGGCTGGGCACGGTGGCTCATGCCTCTAATCCCAGCACTTTGGGAGGCCGAGGCAGATGGATCACAAGGTCAGGAGTTCAAGACCAGCCTGACCAACATGGTGAAACCCTGTCTCTACTAAAAATACAAAAATTAGCTGGGCATGGTGGTACGTGCCTGTAATCCCAGCCACTTGGGAGGCTGAGGCAGGAGAATCGCTTGAATCCAGGAGGTGGAGGTTGCAATGAGCTGAGATCGCACCACTGCATTCCAGCCCGGGCGAGACAGAGCGAGACTCCGTCTCAAAATAAAACAATAAAAATAATGAATGAATGAAGGGAGAAGAGCCTAGATATGAGTAAGATGAGAGGGTTGTATGTTTGTGAATGGAAGGAGTGAAATGAGCGTTTATAACATTGAAGACTAATTTCTTACCTAATAGATATACTAACCCAGGTAATTATATTAAGTAATTATTTGTTGTTCTGTGTATCTAATCATGCAACCTGCTGGATAGGGCATGTGTCCACACTGGTTCTAGCAGAGTTATCCATAGAGTTCCTAATGAGCTTTCTAGCCTATTTGAGGATTAAACAGAAATGTAAAATGTTGGAAAGAAACTTTTTTATTTGAGACAGTCTCCCTCTGTCATCCAGGCTGGAGTGCAATGGCGCAATCTGGGCTCACTGCAACCTCTGCCTCCTCGGTTCAAACGATTCTCCTGCCTCAGCCTCTTGAGTAGCTGGGACTTCACATGCACGCCACCAGGCCTGGCTAATTTTTGTATTTTTAGTAGAG
Source organism: Rhinopithecus bieti (assembly GCF_001698545.2). Classification (NCBI taxonomy): domain Eukaryota; kingdom Metazoa; phylum Chordata; class Mammalia; order Primates; family Cercopithecidae; genus Rhinopithecus; species Rhinopithecus bieti. The sequence continues at coordinate 1,017,356 of NW_016823439.1, forward strand.
ACAAGGTTTCACCATGATGGTCAGACTGGCTTCGGACTCCTGACCTCAAGTATCCTCCCGCCTTGGCCTCCCAAAGTGCTGGGATTACAGGCGTGAGTCACTGCGCCTGGCCAACTTTCTTGGGTCAGAGAACCCATACCAGATACTAGAAATAATGAATATATAGTCAGATCACTCAAGTGAGTTTATCTTCATTTTAATCTTCCCTGAGTCAAAAAGTTTGGTTTTAGTGCAATGGAAAGGATAGTAATTGATGAGAGTTGTGTAGGTGACAAATAGAAGAGCTAGGATTTGGACCCAGGCAGTCTGACTCTAGTGCTGGTGTCCTTAACCACTAAGCAGTATGCCACTGCTGTACAGTAAAGCCCTTTGTAAATATCTGGAGTTTAGTTCTTGTTTTTATAATACTATGTAATGATGATTTATGATACCCTACTCTAGGAATTATTGCTCAGTACCCTGTGTTGTTTTGTTTTTATTTTTTTGTAAAGAAGTGAATGAGAGGCCAGATGCAGTGACTCACACCTGTAATCCCAGCACTTTGGGAGGCCAACGCAGGCAGATCAACTGAGATCAGGAGTTCGAGACCAGCCTGGCCAATATGGCGAAACTCCCGTCTCTACTAAAAATACAAAAATTAGCCAGGTGTGGTGGTGTACACCTATAATCCCAGCTACCCAGGAGGCTGAGGCAGGAGAACTGCTGGAACCTGGGAGGCAGAGGCTGCAGTGAGCCAAGATTGTGCCACTGCACTCCAGCCTGGGCAACAGAGCAAGACTCTGTCTCAAAAAAAAAAAAAAAAAAAAGAAGTGAGAGAGAGCCGAGTGTGGTGGCTCATGCCCGTAATTCCAGCGCTTTGGGAGGCCAAGGTGGGCAGATGGATCATTTGAGGCCAGGAGTTCAAGACCAGCCTGGGCAAGATAGCATGATCCTATCTCTACAAAAAAAAGAAAAGAAAAGAAAAATTAGCTGGGCGTGGTGGTGTGCACCTGTAGTCCCAGCTACTTGGGAGGCTGAAGTAGGTGGATCACCTGAGCCTGGGAGATTGAGGCTGCAGTGAGCCCTGATCGCGCCACTGCACTCCAGCCTGGGTGACAAGAGTAAGACCCTGCCTCAAAAAAAAAAAAAAAAAAAAAAGTGAATGAGAGTCCCTTGTTGTAGTCATAAGCTATTTAGTTACCTCATAGGCTAAGGACCCTTTGGCTGTGCTCTCACAAAGTACCTAAAGGAATGTAATCAATGTAAACAAAATGAATGGATTTGGAAGTGCTCTGGATCTGAAAATCCTAAATGACCAATTATCTCAGTAGTCTGGTGATAAAAACTTAGTTTAGTGTGGGCTCAAGGTCTGCAGTCTCGTTCCTACCCCAAGCACCCTACTCTCCAACTGCACATTACTCCCTAACAGTTACCTCTGCCTTTGCTTATCCTGTTCCCTTAACTGAGACAACTTCTCTGCCTGGTGATAACTAACTTACCCTTCAGGACCAGCTCAGATGTCATTCTGTGACAGGACGAGCTAAGCAAGAAAAGGAAGACAGAAAGGCCCAGAAAGACCTTGAATTCTCAGTTGTTAATAAGCGGGGAAATGCACAATAACAATAAAGACAGAAGTGGGGTGATGATCAGAGCCATATGAAGAATATGGCAATCTCTAAATATGAGAGAAAAATGGCCATACATTTTGTCTGTTCTTTAGAAGTTACGGGTAAAAGCACCATTAAAAAATAGAAAGCTGGCCGGGCGCGGTGGCTCAAGCCTGTAATCCCAGCACTTTGGGAGGCCGAGACGGGTGGATCACGAGGTCAGGAGATCGAGACCATCCTGGCTAACACGGTGAAACCCCGTCTCTACTAAAAAATACAAAAAACTAGCCGGGCGAGGTGGCGGGCACCTGTAGTCCCAGCTACTTGGGAGGCTGGGGCAGGAGAATGGCGTAAACCCAGGAGGCGGAGCTTGCAGTGAGCTGAGATCCGGCCACTGCACTCCAGCCTGGGCGGCAGAGCGAGACTCCATCTCAAAAAAAAAAAAAAAAAAAGAAAGCCAAGTGGGTTGGGAATCAAGAAAACTGCATTCAGCTCCCATGTGTGAGGGCTTGGGTCAGCCACATAACTCTTCCTGGCTTAAGGGAGTTAGACTTGATTTATATAATCTCGTGTAACTCAAACCTTCCTTTGTGCTCGCAGCATGAAACTATTTATTGATTTCTAAACAAGAATAGAACAAAAATGATTTAATGAAGAGAATGATCAGAGCTTTGGTTTGTTTCTTTCAATGTGAACTTGTTTTCAAATTTCAACTAAATCAAAACCACCTGCAAAAGAACATATCTACTAAATCAACCATGTTTTCCTACATAGTGTACTGAATTTTTCAGTACAGCAACAAACTTAGATCTGACATTGTTGTTACACTCAGCTAAGCCTAAATCATAGCCAGAGGTGCAGATTCAGAGTCTAAGCTAGGTAAGGACTTATGCCCAGTAACTTAGCAATTATTTAACTGGGAGTAAGGAGTAAGCAGATCTGATTACCAGAGAATGTAAGTATTTTGTCAAAAACTATTTTATAAATTCTTTCCAGTCAATTCAGTTCACAATCCAGTAAGTTGTGATCAGAGTCATGGCATTGGTCATAAACGTTCTTAGCATGCAAGGTAAAACAAAGGCTAATGATGCCCCTACACTCTGCTTCCCGCAGGAGATGCTGAACATAAGCCATATATCTGTGGGGATGCAGATTCTGCCTCCACTGTTCTGGATGGGACCGAAGACTACCTCATTCTGGCCTGTGATGGCTTCTATGACACCGTGAACCCTGATGAGGCAGTGAAAGTTGTGTCCGACCACCTGAAAGAGAATAACGGAGACAGCAGCATGGTTGCCCACAAGTTAGTGGCATCAGCTCGTGATGCTGGGTCAAGTGATAACATCACGGTTATTGTGGTATTCCTGAGGGACATGAACAAAGCTGTAAATGTTAGTGAGGAATCAGATTGGACAGAGAACTCTTTTCAAGGAGGGCAAGAAGATGGTGGGGATGATAAGGAGAATCATGGAGAGTGCAAACGCCCTTGGCCTCAGCACCAGTGCTCAGCACCAGCCGATCTAGGCTATGATGGGCGTGTGGATTCGTTCACTGATAGAACTAGTCTGAGCCCAGGGTCCCAAATCAACGTGCTGGAAGACCCAGGCTACCTAGATCTCACACAAATAGAAGCAAGCAAACCTCACAGTGCCCAGTTTTTGCCACCAGTTGAAATGTTTGGTCCTGGTGCACCAAAGAAAGCCAATCTTATTAATGAGTTAATGATGGAGAAAAAATCAGTTCAGTCATCATTGCCTGAATGGAGTGGTGCTGGAGAGTTTCCCGCTGCTTTCAATTTGGGTTCAACAGGGAAGCAGATATACAGAATGGAGAGCTTGTCTCTTGTCTGTTCAGGGTTGGAAAATGAACAGTTCAAATTCCCGGGGAAGAGAGTTTCTAGATTGTCTCATATACGCCACCACTACTCAAAGAAGTGGCACAGATTCAGGTTTAATCCAAAGTTTTATTCATTTCTCTCTGCTCAAGAGCCTTCCCACAAAATAGGCACTAGCCTGTCCTCACTTACTGGAAGTGGGAAGAGAAATAGGATAAGAAGTTCTCTGCCATGGAGGCAAAATAGTTGGAAAGGGTACAGTGAAAACATGAGGAAGCTCAGAAAGACTCATGATATTCCATGCCCAGATCTTCCTTGGAGCTATAAAATAGAATAATTTTTCTTTCAAGTAGGTTAGCTAGGTCTCCCCAATAAAAACACCACTATCAGAGTAGAAACAAGGTAGACATTTCTAAAACATATGTGCTTCATTATGAATCCATGGATGGCTCAATTCTTCAATGTAAATAGATCTCTAGGAAACTCAAAGTACAGTGTTTTCAATCTAAAAAAAAGTATTGGCAGTTTCACTTGCAAAATTACACACTGGTCCCTGTGATGTGTCTCGACACCTATATAAAACCCCCTTCCCACCATCCCTTCATGTCACTAGTGGAGGCTTTCGAGTTAGTTATTTCAGTCAGGATATACAGTGTTGAAATCTCAATGTGGTTGAAATCTGGTCTGATGTGCCTAATATGTCTATGGAAAATTTAATGCTAAATTAAATTTGGTTGGGAAATGTCCCTCAAAATCCTGGGCACTATGAAGGAACCCCTGCCCCTAACCTTTTGGGTAGGTGAAAGACTAAAAGCCATATGGATTTTAACTGACAATAATGAAAGTGGTAAATCAGTGTAAAAGTGTCATATTCTCAGACTTGTGAGGCGGTTTATAGTCCGAAAGATTTATGGATTTTTTTCCTGTAACATAAAAGACTATGAACTTTTTTTAATTAAAAAATATTTCCTAGGGCTGTAGTTATTTGGGAGTTTCATAACCTGTTATGGTGCTTTTGGTGGAATTTTTATTATTTAGCATTTTAGGAGACCACTGTCAACTGGTTTTAATCTATGATGCTAATGTGTTTTCCACTGTACCCTCATCTCAGGAATAAAACTGATTTAACGGAGATGATGTCAGGTACAAATACACTATAGAGTCAAAATGCCATTTACAAAGAAAATCAAAAGCATTTCTGTATTTTGTCTTTTTTTTAGTTCAGACAGCAAAGGCATTTACCACTATAAAATAAAAGTGATTTTAGAGAATGAAAATGCTACTTTTATCTTCTCTAAAATTATTTCCCCAAGGGAGTGAAGTAATCAGCATGAAGGAGGCTGAAAGTATTGCCTGAAGTGAGCCCAGAAGCCACTGAGAATGCAGATGACTGACAGCCAGGTCTGTTTAGTTGTAACTGGAAGACACATCAGTGTCCTGCTTACATGTAGCCTCAGACCGCAGAGAGAGGACACGTGCTTCTCATTTCAATATTGTATTTGATATTTTGAAACTGTCTTTTTGCTGTTTCTGCAGTTTCAAGCCAGAAGCATGTTGTCAACTAAAGACAACAAATAAACTATCAGATTCATTCATTAAGTGAAGCAGCCTCTGATCCTCTGAGAGTCACGAATGTCTTGGTGTTACCCTGCCCTAGTCAACTGCAGACCAGCCCGGCCAATGCCCACGGGTGGCACCTCTGGAGTGCTCACTCACAAGGGTGAGTGCTCTCGCTAAGAAGTGTCCCCCACCTAATCACGTGTTTATAGGCTAGTACACGCTCCCCAGGCCCATAACAGAAAATCCCTGAATTTTAAAGACATAGATGACTGGCATATTTTGGGTACCAGTAGAGCTACATCAAATAGACAAAAACAGCTTCACTTTAGCAATGATCACATTGTTAATCTACAGATTTTATTTTTAAAAATTTGGATGTAAGTAGAGACTTTCAGTATTTGTTTTCTCTTGATTTTGAAGTCATTTCTTCTTCTCAAGTCTGTGACAAATGGTTGAAAAGGAGTCAACATGGCCCCAACGAAAGCACTGGAACCTTCATCATTCTGAGGCTTTGCCCCACACATGGTCCTCACTCATAGCTGTCACTTTCTGAAGCCTAGATCTTGTTAACCCATCAGGTGCAGTGTCAGTTTCAAATCAAATTATCTAAGAAAACAAGAAAACAGAGGCAGCAGACTATTGGTACACATTATAGTCCAAAGTGCTTAGTGAAGTAAAAAAAAAGCTTTTTAAAATTTCTCTTGTTGTCTATTGGTAATGCTTTTGATCAGAATAAAGGTAAAGGGAAAAAGTTTCACACGCTAGGCTTTCTCAGTGGGGAAGAAAACGGCTGGGTAAAACTGGGACAAACACAGACCCATCTTTAAGGGTGTGGATTTTGTAGGTCCGACTACACAACAGTGTTAACTCATTTCTCATGCCATTAGCTCTCTAGAAAATAAAGCAAAGTAGTTCTAGTGTGGTCGTTATAAACCAATATTGTAAAAAATAGCAACTATTCATTTGTTCACAACATGCATATTTATAGAGTAGTTAGGTACCATTTGTAAGGTAAATCCTTTAAAATTCTATAATACATACTAAAATAGTGGTTATTGGTCTGATATATGCTGCTCTTGGTTCTACAAACTAGATAAAAAGCAGTGCTTTGTGAAATGCAGTGTTGTATCTTAATGCCACTGGTGATAGGAAGTAGTTCCCTTCAGTTTAAATCCTGTGCCCTTATCTGCTGCTTGCTGACGTAAGCAATAAGTAACCCTCTAACTAATGGTATCTACATATTTCTGTAACTTGTATTTAATGATGGTGTATCTGGTGATTGTAAAAATATTAGACAGATATAAAAGTATCTATATAATATATATAAACTGTTAATGCTGAGGTATAGTCTGTGAATTATGTGTTTTGTATTTTTATTCATTGTGTAATTTAGTGGTGGTGAAAGTTCTACACTCAATCCTTAAAGAGTGGCAGTATCACTTTTTCAATTTAACATGGTCTGCATCAATCTGTTTGCCTGCTAAACAAGTTTTGTTAGAATAGGAAATAGTAAAATAAATCCAAACAAGAGTGTAGTACTGGTTAGGGAAACAGACTTCAGGTCACCAACTGAAGTCATTACAAACTCCTTGTACATTCACTGTGAGTTTCAAAGGGACTCAGTCCCCAATTTAAAGGTTTCCTTTGTTCAATTTCTAGATGTGTACTTTTGAGGGATATGAGGTTAGGCAACATTACAGCAACACACACTGGGGCTACTAATCCCATTTAGGTCTGTACTAAAGAGGATGGGTAGAAACTCTTATGTATATACCTTTTCTTTACCTAGAAGTGCCATCCATTGTCCTTGAATTATTATGATTAAAGTTACTGTTGCATTTAGGAGGCTCCTTGAAAGTAACACCTTTTCCAAGGACGATGGCAACAATGTCAATGTCAACACTGAGTCTAATTTTGACCACATTTATAGTGGTATAGTGTCAATACTGCATTTTCATGACAACCACACTCCACTGTTGAACACTGTGCCAGTGAGAAGTGCAACATCCAGTGGGCAGATGAAAATGATGCATGGCCAAGTTCAGTGTTTACAGATAAAACTGCTATGGTTCAAGTACTTCCTTCCCCATCAAATCCTTGCTAAGGCTTTGTGGGAAAATGATCTAAATTATTGTTTTAATTTTTAAACCTAATTTATTCACTCAGTGAACATTCTTAACTAAGCAAGGCTATAAAAGGGAATACTATAGTTTTGTCCATACTTTGATACCATTTTTCTTTGAATCATACGTTAGCAAAAGAAATTTTTTTCACCTTTGAAAATCACATGATGTTAAAGGACAAATGCCCACTCTTCTATTCTGATCTGCAAATAGCTTAAATATCTCTTGCAAAACAAAGTAAGATACTGCCAGTATTATAACACAATGATTTTCCAGACAAATGGTATGGTGTTGAAAAACAATTGTTACTTCCTGTAGCAGCATTTTATCTTCTATTTTGAAGACTATTTATTGTACTAATTAGAAAACATGAAATAGGACAGGGAACTCCAGACTGACACAGCAGTTGTTTTTGAAAAGGAAATAAACTTTGATGAATTAGATAATCCAGATACATCATTGTAAACTCTTACTCTAGGTGCTCTTTGGTGAGAGACAGGCTTTGTTCTCTTGTTCATAACATTTCTCTGCAAAGAATTCTCTATGGAGTGAAGCGAATGAAGTGAATTATTTCTTACCAAGTAAATTCATCAATTCACAGATCTGCTCTACAGCTAACTTTTGAGTTCAGTTGTAGTCATGAGTGATCCTTCATATTTTATTACAACTGTTCATTCAGGTAAGAAGTATGTTGAAATTTTGCCAATTATCTTAATAAAACCCAGCAATTTAAAACCAGTAGTCATTTGTCTTTTTATTTAAAGGAAAGGTAAGTTATTTAGTGTTTAAATTTGTGTGGATTCCTTCAGAACTGGGAAATAAAATCCTCAGATGGACGTTTTCTTAAGCTTGGAAGCTTGGAACATTTAAAAAGATTTGCTAAATGCTGCTGTAACATTATTTTACCCCAGAAGAGAGGTATTTAGCCTTATACATGTTCTCTTCATGAGGTGAACTGCGAGGAGAGGGAGCGGTGTTAGAATCCTAAAAGAGAAGAGGAACTGGACCTGCCAAGGACTAAGCGGTGGGTCATCAAATCTCCCAACTACTTCATTCTTAGAACTCTGCATCTAAGCAAGCTTTCCCCTTTCGCTTAGCCTCTTTGAGTTTCAAGCTAGAAGAAAGTAAGGAAATAATCAGGTGAGCTGTGGTGGAAAGCCTCCCAAGGATTGCTGATAAGTGAGTAAAGGAGATAGAGACAAAAAGAATGTGGGGGAGGGAAGTCACTTAGGACACCTGCATCTGAAGGGAGAGAAATGACCTTACAAACAAGTCAACCTTGTCAATACACTGCACTGTTCTCCTCCTCCCTACCAGTAAGGCCTTTACAATTAATTTTACATAGTTTCAAAAATCTTCAATTCCTAATTCCCTAAATTCATTTAGTCCTTGGCATGACTTTATATAGAACCAAATGAAGCAACAATTGAGGAAAAAATAAAAGGTGAAGTTTTGAAAGAATGACATATTTGAAGGGGTTTACTAAAGCAGGGAATGACAGAAAAAACATTTTGATTAAAAAGTGTTACACTTGAAAACATTCCCTAAAATATAGTATTACTTAGATCAAAGGAAACACCTCTTTCTGAAGCAGCAGCACACAGCAAGACAGAAGGGAACCACTAGGGACGGTAAAATCATTTGAACATCATAGAAAACCCAAGTTACCAAATTATCAGAAATGGCTGTCTGTGCCGACAGCTGCATAACTGAGCATTTCCCCCACACCCGCCCCGTTGCTGTCAGTGTGCATCATTTCCTTTCCTTTCCTTTCCTTCTTTTGAGATGGTTTCATTCTGTCACCCAAGCTGAAGTGCAGTGATGTGATCTTGGCTCACCACAACCTCCGCCTCCCAGGTTCAAGCGATTTTCCTGCCTCAGTCTCCCAAGTAGCTGGGATTACAGGCGCACGCCACCACGCCCAGCTCATGGTAGAGACGGGGTTTCACCATGTTGGCCAGGCTGGTGTCGAACTCCTGACTTCAGGTGATCCACCCTCCCACCTTGGCCTCCCAAAGTGCATCATTTTCTTTTTCATTGCAAGTTTCCATCTGTCTTTTTTTTTTTTTTTTGAGACAAAAGTCCCGCTCTGTCACCCTGGCTAGAGTGCAGTGGTGCAATCTCAGCTCACTGCAACCTCTGCCTCCCAGGTTCAAGCAATTCTTGTGCCTCGGTCTCCCAAGATGCTGGGATTATAGGCGCGGGCTACCACATCTGGCTTTTGTATTTTTAGTAGAGACCGGGTTTTGCCATGTTGGCCAGACTGGTCTTGAACACCTGACCTCAAATGATCTGCCTGCCTTGGCCTCCCAAAGTGCTGGGATTTACAGGCGTGAGCCACCATGCCCGGCCCCATCTGTCATCTTAACAGCAATTAGTAAAGAACATTTTTTCTATTGTGCTTTAGGGAACCTCCCTTTGCTTGGCCTAGGAATAACCTTATGGAAGATCCCTTATTTACATTTCAAACATCACATTCTTTTCTGAGAGCCCCAACTGTTGGCTTCAGGAAGAAGCGCTCTTCCCTGGGCAGTTGGTTGAGCTGCCTCTTATGCGGAGCTGTAGGATGCTGCCCCAGTCATGCAATCTCCAGATGAGGTGTGTCTTCTCCTCATTGTGCAAACAAGGGCCCTCACACACAGGTTCTATTTGATTTTTATAATCTTGCTTTAGGACCAGGGAAACAAATGTGAACAACTGTCAAGAATGATACACATTTGGAGAAGCCATTTTCCAAATGAGTAACTGGAGTTTAACTAAAGATGAAAAAGTTGTCCCTGCTAGTCATTACATTGAGTAGCATGACAGCTACAGGATTAAGGGTGGCCAATTAAGCCAAATCGAATTGCTACGGGCTCACCAGGTCAAATGAAACCCAGTGGGATGTGAGCGTATGGAGCAGCCTTTCCCAAATGCACACCAGGAGACACTGACTGACCTGAAGGTCTCGGGCAAGGACTCTGGCCAGCAGGGTCGGCAGAGCAGGAATGGAAAGGAGACTCCTGGTCAACATGCCAGGCAGAGAAAAGGATTTTAGAAAGAGAGCAGCCCGTACAATTGATGTCCAAACTACACTGTGGTTAATCTTATCATGTGCTCTGAAGCATCCCTAGGCAGAGTTTTAAAACGTCTATAAATCTAGACTATGAAGGCATGTATTGGTAGATGTGAGAATGAGAGGTAGAATGAGGAGAAATCTAAAAATATTACCACATAAAGATTCAAATGAATATGCAAAAAAGAAAATAGCTCTTGGGGTTTTCTATTTCCCAAATTTCTCTAATCTTATCACCTTTATAATTTAAACATTAAAAAATTTAGATAAAAAATTAAAATGGCTCATGATTTTCTGAATTCTGATTTTAGAATTAATTACACTCATGTTTTACATTCAATAAAATGTGCATATATATATATTTAAATCACAGCACTTCCAGCTTCCACTCTGGGATGTAGGGGTAGAAGGAGCATTTCTTCCACTCTTACAATGCAAATGAGCCAGATGAACTATAAATTAGGACTTTTTTCCAAATCCATTGGAAAGTTGAGGTTGCAGAGTAACCAAATGGCCCCAAACGGAGAGGGGCAGTTGCCTGCAAGGGGAGAGAAGACATTAGCACTAGTTTCGGTAGGGTCGTTGTAAACAGACACTGAAAAGAACAGCCTTCCTAAAAGTGATTGGTGAAGGCAGAATATGGGCTGCAAGAGTGTTAAGACCCAGGGGCCTGCAGAAACTGAGGGAGTCGCCTTATCTTCCAGGCTTTTTCTTCACAATCTCTACAGGGGCTCGGAGAAAACACTGGAAAGAGCCCTAAGAAGTGTCAGCTGTGACGCACACACCCAGGGAAGTATACAGCGGCCTTGGTCATGGGTAAAGGAACTTACCATACGCTTTCTCTCATTTCACAGAACAAAAGCATTCTATGAGGGAAAAGGGGCACAAATACTGTTGCCGTCTGGACACTGGTGAAAAGTCACTGTGGCAGAGGGAAGAAAAGCCCCATCCCGGAGGAGGGGGCAGAAATACCACTGGTGGTGATGGTGAGGACACACCTCATCTGGAGGTTGCGTGGCTGGGGCAGTAATTAGCTGGGATGGGGCAAGTAAATGGAGACCCTCCCAAACCCTAAGGACACAGTGCCTAAAACTGCAACTTAATCCAAGAACGCCAGCTCCTCCCCAGCCCCCGTTACAGTTCAAGTAACAGCAGAGTATTTCCAGGAGGAGGACAGCAGAGCAAGGGAAGCACAGAGAGAGACCCTCTCAGAGACACAGCACAAAGCTTCTGAGCCTGGAAACTCAGGGTCAGAAACACAGTGCTCTGGTATCCAACCTCAATCAGAAATACAACGTATCCTCACAGGAACTCGAGACCACTAAGGAAAATCATAGCAAATCCAATCTTGAACCATGCACAACTCCTAACTACTGTTAGGCTGGCACAAAAGTAATTTTGGTTCTTGCCATTAAAAAATGCGAAAACCGCAATTACTTTTCCACCAGCCATAATACATTAATTCAACCTCTGCAACAAAAGTCTTAGCAGCAGGAAAGGCCTCCTCACTTTCAGGTGTAGAAACTATTCACCAAAGTATCTTGTCCTATGTGAGATGTGTTGCTTTTAACAAAATATATAGAGCTATATGAAAAGCCAAGAAGAAAACATTCTGAAGACATGAAACAATCATCAGAACCAGACTCAGATTCTGGAAGTAAGAGAGAACTTAAAAAAATTATGGTTTTGGGAGGCCAAGGCACGAGGATCGCCTGAGGTCAGGAGTTCAAGTCCAGCCTGGTCAACATGGCGAAACCCTGTCTCTACTAAAAATACAAAAATTAGCCAGGCGTGGTGGTGCAAGCCTGTAGTCCCAGCTATTTGGGAGGCTGAGGCAGAAGAATCACTTGAACCCAGAAGATGGAGGTTGCAGTGAGCCAAGATCGCACCACTGCACTCCAGCCTGGGTGACAGAGCGAGACTCTTTCTCAAAAAAAAAAAAAAAGTTAATATATCAAGAAAAATGGTGGATACTATGCAAGATCATATGGGTGATTACAGCAAAGTGATGGAACCTATAATTAAATATTAATAGAAATGTAAGACATGAAAAATACCATAACAGAGATGATGAATGCTTTTAGTTGGCTCATCAGTAGGCTCTAAACTGCTGAAAAGAAAATCAGTAAAACTTGACGATAAGTTAACAAAAATTACCTTAACTGAAACACAACAGAAAAAAATGAAGGAAAAATAAAATCAACCCAGAACGTAACATCCAAAAGCTGTGGGACAGTATCTATGTAAAATATGCACAACTAGAATCCTAGAAGGAGAAGAGAAAGACAATGCCTCAGTCTCCCAAGTAGTTGGGATTACAGGCATGCACCACCACGCCTGGCTAATTTTGGGCAGAAGATAATGGGCAGAAGAAATATTTGAAGAAATAATGGCTTAGAGTTTCCCAAAATTAATGACAGACACAAAACCACAGATAGAAGAAACTCAGAGAACATCAAGCAAAGCTAGGCGAGGTGGATTACACCTGTAATCCCAGCACTTTGGTTGGCTGAGGTGGGAGGATAGCTTAAACTTAGGAGTTCAAGACCAGCTGGGCAATGCAGTGAGACTCTCTCTGAAAAAAAAAAAAAATTAGCTGGACATGGTACGTGACTTATAGTCCCAGCTACTCGGGAGGCTGAGGTGGGAGGATTGCTTGGGACCAGGAGGGTTGAGGATGTAGTGAGCTGTGATTGTGCCACTGCTCTCCAGCATGGGTGACAGAGCAAGACCTTGTCTCAAAAAAAAAAAAAAGGCTAGGCATGGTAGCTCACACCTGTAATCCTAGCACTTTAGGAGGCCGAGGCAAGTGGATCACTAGAGGCCAGGAGTTTGAAACCAGCTTGGGCAACATGGAGAAACCCTGTCTCTACTAAAAATACAAAAATTAGCTGAGCATGGTGGTGCACACCTGTAATCCCAGCTACTAGGGAGGTTGAGGCACAAGAATCATGTGAACCTGGGAGGTGGAGGTCGCAGTGAGCTGAGATCGAGCCACTGCACTCCAGCCCAGGTGACAGAGCAGGACTGTCTCAAAAGAAAAAAAAAAATCAAGGCTGGGCCTGGTGGCTCACGCCTGTAATCCCAGCACTTTGGGAGGCTGAGGCGGGCGGATCACAAGGTCAGGAGTTCGAGACCAGCCTGACCAACATGGTGAACTCCTTTCTCTACTAAAAATACAAAAAATTAGTTGGGCGTGGTGGCGCATGCCTGTAATCCCAGCACTTTGGGAGGCTGAGGCAGGCGGATCACAAGGTCAGGAGTTTGAGACCAGCCTGACCAACATGGTGAACTCCTTTCTCTACTACAAATACAAAAAATTAGTTGGGCGTGGTGGCTCATGCCTGTAATCCCAGCTACTCAGGTGGCTGAGGCAGGAGAATCACTTGAACCTGGGAGGCAGAGGTTGCAGTGAGCTGAGATTGCGCCACTGCACTCCAGCCTGGGCAACAGAGCGAAACTCTGTCTCAAAAAAAAAGAAAAGAAAAAAAAATCAGACCACACCAAGCAAGGTAAATACCAACCACACCACACCTAAGAAAAAGAAGTTTCCTGGCCAGGCGTGGTGGCTCACAGCTGTAATCCCAGCACTTTGGGAGGCTGAGGTAGGCAGATCACCTGAGGTTAGGAGTTCAAGATCAGCCTGGCTAACATGGTGAAACTCCATTTCTACTAAAAATAAAGAAAATGAGCTGGGTGTGGTGGTGCACACCTGTAATCCCAGCTACTCGGGAGGCTGAGGTAGAAGAATCACTTGCACCCGGGACACGGAGGTTGCAGTGAGCTGAGATCGCGCTATTGCACTCCAGCTTGAGCAACAAGAGGAAAACTCTGTCTCAAAAAAAGAAAAAAGTTTCCTTCTAGTTGGTTACACTAGTGAATTCTACTAAACAGTTAAAGAATAAGGCCAGGCACAGTGGCTCATGCCTGTAATCCCAGCAACTTGGGAGGCCAAGGTGGGTGGATCACCTGAGGTCAGGAGTTCAAGACCAGCCTGGCCAACATGGTGAAACCTTGTCTCTACTAAAAATACAAAAATTAGCTGGATGTGGTGGCAGGTGCCTGTTAATCCCAGCTACTTGGGATGCTGAGACAGGAGAATCGCATGAACCTGGGAGGTGGAGGTTGCAGTGAGCTGAGATAAAAAATAATAACAAATAAATAACACCAAATCTACACCTTCTTTTCCAGAAAATAGAACACTCACTTTACGAGGTCAGCATTACTCTGACACCAAATCAGATGAAGACAGAAAATTTCAGACCAGTATCGCTCTGAATATAGATGGAAAAGTTCTAGGCAAAATATTAGCAAAACAAATACCATTACACATCTATTAGAATGGCTAAAAAATGGCTGGTTAGCTCAGTTGGTTAGAAGAAAAGCCAAAAAGAATGGCTAAAAAACTTCTGGCAGTGCCAAATGTTTGTGAGATGCAACTGGTACTTTCATGTGCTACTGATGGGAATGCAGAATGGTATGTCACTGTGGAGACTGGGCAGCGCCTCAGTAAAGACTCAACTTACCATATGACTCAGTGCAATGAGTGCTGACACCAGCTACCTGGAGTTAGGTCAAACCATACAGGTTATGGGCAAAGTCTTCCACAAGACTGCCCTCATTCCAGACACCAGCTCCAAGTTCCGGGATCCGGAGGCGACCCTCGCTTTTGACCAGCTGATTACAAATTTGGGCGTTTTTGCTATCCTACTCAGGTTTGATAGTTGACTAGAACAACTCACAGAACTCAGAAATGCACTTATGATCAGAGTTTCATTATGACAAAAGGTTATAAATAAGCCAGCTAAAGGGAGAAATACATAGGGTGAGGCCTGGGAGAGTCCCAAATGTGAAGGCCCCTTGACTTCAGGACTTCTTTTTCTCCAGGAACACATATATTTCCCTGGTTGACAGTGCTCTGTACTTACATATTTTATAAAAATATGTAAGAGTTTCCCTCTTATTTAGAATGCCTTTCTCTGACAGAAGCCTAGCTGTCATTAGCTACGACATATGTATGTACTTGTTCAATCCTAATATACAAGTAGCTTGTATAAATAAGAGGGAAACTCACTCAAGCTTTAGTGTCGTTTTTTTTTTTGTTTTGTTTTGAGATGGAGTTTCACTCCTTTTGCCCAGGCTGGAGTGCAATGGCATGATCTCGGTTCACGGCAACCTCTGCCTACCAGGTTCAAGTGATTTTTCTGCCTCAGTCTCCCAAGTAGTTGGGATTACAGGCATGTACCACCACACCTGGCTAATTTTGTATTTTTTGTAAAGATGGGGTTTCTCCATGTTGGTCAGGTTGGTCTCAAACTCCTGACCTCAGGTAATCCGCCTGCCTTGGCCTCCCGAAGTGCTGGGACTACAGGCGTGAGTCCCTGCGCCTGGCAAGTATCCAGATTTTTACTGGAACTTCCTTATGTAGGTGTAACCATCACTGGCAGTGGGTCGGACTGGACTATCACGTGGTTCAGAGCCCAGCTCTCTAATGACACCCACAGCATTTCTGGTGTAGCCAGCCCCAATCCTGGGTCATCTCATTAGCATAAACTAGCAAGGGCCACCATAAATAACTCCTATCACTTGGGGAATGCGAAGGATTTAGAGGGCACTTCCCAGGAACTAGGACAAAGGCCAGATTCTCTATTACATACCCAGCAATCCCACCCCAAGGCAGGTATGGTTTGGCTGTGTCCCACCCAAATCTCATCTTGAATTCCCACGTATTGTGGGAGGGACCCAGTGGGAGGTAAATGAATCATGGGGGCAAGACTTTCCTGTGCTGTTCTCATGATACTGAATAAGTCTCATGAGATCTGATGGTTTTATAAGGGGGAGTTTCCCTGCACAAGCTCTCTTGTCTGCCACCATGTGAGATGTGCCTTTTACCTTTTGCCATGATTGTGAGGCCTCCCCAGTCACATGGAACTGTAAGTCCAATAAACCTCTTTCTTTTGTAAAATGCCCAGTCTCGAGTATGTCTTTATCAGCAGCATGAAAAAAGAATATAGCATGTAACACTAGAGAATAAAAGCTTACACTCACACAAAAATCTGTACCCAAATGTTTACAAGAGTCTAATCATCCTAAACTAGAAATAACCCAAATGGGCAAATGAATAAACAGTGGTGTATCCACACAGTGGACTACTACTACTCAGCAATAAAAAAGAATGAAGTGCTGATTCACACAAGATGAGTGAAACTTAACTGCACTTTGTGAAGCAAGAGGCCGAACTGTGATCTCGTTTACATGACTCTCTGGAAAAGCAAAAACTAAAAGGGCAGAGAACAGATCAGATCAGATCAGTGGTAGCCAGGAGCTGCAGGGGAGGGAGGTGGTTACCTGTAAAGGGCCAGCACAGGGGAATTTTGGGGGTGACTGAAATGTTCTGTATAGTATTGTGGTGGCGAATACATGACATTTGTTGAAACCCACAGAACTGTATGCCAGAAAGACTGAATTTTAATGTATGTAAATTTACAAATTAACCAGGATATGTGGGGGAGGAGAGAATGTAGACCGTAACAGATGAACCTAACTGTTACACCAACGAGGCACAATATCACAATGAAGGGAATGGGAAAGAAAAGAATTAATGTAATTTTGAATCTAAGGACCTAAGTATCTTTGAAAAAAAAGTTATGACACGATACCGAAAAGCTAAAGACTAAAAGAACTGTATACAAGCACTATATTTTAGGTGGTAAATTTGCTTTTTGTAGGGCACAGCCTGGAATCCACAGGAGGCCAACGGTTCTGAAGCTACTTGTATATTCGGGTTGAGCAAGTGCATACATGCATCGTAGCTAATGAGAGCTACGCTCCTGTCAGAGAAAGGCATTCTGAATAAGAGGGAAGGCCAGAATGAGGCCACTGGAGTTGAACTGTTACCAGTGTAGACTCACAGTCACAGTGACACACACATACAGATATGTACAGAAATACATATAAATGTGTGTATTTGCATGAGTAACTATACAGTCGGCCCTCTACATCTTTGCTTTCTGCATCCATGGAGTCAACCAACAATGGACAGAATTTATTTTTAAAAAATAGCACAACAATAATTTACACTGTATTTATTTACATTGTATTAGGTATTATAGGTAATCCAGAGATGATTTAAAGTATCTGGGAGATCAGGTGTGGTGGCTCACACCTGTAGTCCCAGCTACCTGACAGGCTGAGGTGGGAGGATTGCTTGAGCCCAAGAGTTCATAGCTGCAGTGAGCTATGCACAGCTGCACCCCAGCCTGGGCAACAGAATGAGACCCTGTGTCAAAACCAAAACAAAGTATCCAGGAGGATGTGCATAGGTTATATGCAAACACTATGCCATTTTATATGAGGGACTTGAGCATCTGTGGACTTTGGTATCCACAGAGGGTCTTGGAACCAATTCCTCACAGATCCTGAGGAACAGCTGTCTATATACATTTTCTTTCTTTTTTTTCTTTTCTCTTTTGAGATGGAGTTTTGCTCTTGTCGCCCAGGCTGAAGTGCAATGGCAAGATCTCGGCTTACCGCAACCTCCACCTCCTGGATTCAAGCAATTCTGTCTCAACCTCCCGAATAGCTGCGTTTACAGGCATGTGCCACCACATCTGGCTAATTTTGTATTTTTAGTAGAGATGGGATTTCCCTATGTTGGTCAGGCTGGTCTTGAACTCCTGACCTCAGGTGATCCACCTGTCTCGGCCTCCCAAAGTACTGGGATTAGAGGCATGAGTTGCTGTGCCCAGTCATACATTTTCTCTTTTTTGAGACAGGGTCTCACTCTGTCACACAGGCTGAAGCGCAGTGGCACGATCTTGGCTCACTGTAATCTCTACCTCCCAAGCTCAAGTGATCCTCCTACCTCAGCCTCCCAAGTAGCTGGGACCACAGGTGTGCACCACCACACCCAGCCAATTTACATTTTCTATGTATCCACTGAGTGGGACTAGAAGCAGTGACAGTCTAATAATAATAAATACGTGGCATCCAAATCTTTGTTTCTTTTTTTTTTTTTTTTTTTTTTTTTTTGAGACGGAGTCTCGCTCTGTCACCCAGACTGGAGTGCAGTGGCCAGATCTCAGCTCACTGCAAGCTCCGCCTCCCGGGTTCACGCCATTCTCCTGCCTCAGCCTCCCGAGTAGCTGGGACTACAGGCGCCGCCACCTCGCCCGGCTAGTTTTTTGTCTTTTAGTAGAGACGGGGTTTCACCGTGTTAGCCAGGATGGTCTCAATCTCCTGACCTCGTGATCCGCCCGTCTCGGCCTCCCAAAGTGCTGGGATTACAGGCTTGAGCCACCGCGCCCGGCCCAAATCTTTGTTTCTAAATAGCATTCTCCAATAATAAGAACCATGGTTCTTCAGGAAGTGGTTAATTCCATGGCTGGGGTAGGTATCTTGTGATGTCAGAAAGCAAAGAAATGCTTAAAAACAACAACAACAAGAATGAGACATATGAAAAGGGCACAGGAGCCAATCTGGAAGAGTTTCCAATGGCTGAAACCAGAACAAGCCAAGCTACAAAATGTTAACTCAAAAACAAAATAAATATCCATCGTATATAGATATATAAAGTAGCTGATTATAAATAAGTAGCTGAAATTACAAAAACGGGGAAGAAAGGACTTTTCCTTACAGCATTCTAACAAAAAACATAGAAGAAATTAAGGAATTAGAAAATTACCATTAAAACATTACAGTAACAATTTTCATATGCAAGATCAACTACTAGGTGCTAAAATTAGTAAGTGAGAGTTTTGGCTGGGCGCTGGGCGCAGTGGCACATGCCTGTATCGCAGCACTTTGGGAGGCTGAGGCGGGAGGGTCGCTTGAGCCCAAGAGCTCAAGAACCCCATCTCTACAAAAAACACAAAAATTATCCCGGTGTGACTGCGCATGCCTGTAGTCCCAGCTACTCAGGAGGCTAAAGTGGGTGGATCGCTTAAGCCCGGGGGGTTGAGGCTTAGTGAGCCGACATCGCGCCACCACAGAATGGGTAACAAAGCCAGACCCTGTCTTCCAAAAAAAAAAAAAAAAAAAAAAAAAAAACAGTTTAATAGAAACAAGGTATCTGCATAGTTTCAAAGTATCTGCCCCAAATATTTAGTAATTACAAAGGGGAAAAAACGTAAATCTATAGTAAGAAATCCTCACAAAGTCTGGGCACGGTGGCTCACGCCTGTAATCCCAGCACTTTGGGAGGCCGAGGCGGGCGGATCACAAGGTCAGGAGATTAAGGCAAACACGGTGAAACCCCATCTCTACTAAAAATACAAAAAAAATTACCCGGGAGTGGTGGCGGGCACCTGTAGTCCCAGCTACTTGGGAGGCTGAGGCAAGAGAATGGCACGAACCCAGGAGGCGGAGTTTGCAGTGAGCCGAGATAGCGCCATTGCACTCCAGCCTGGGCGACAGAGCGAGACTCCGTCTCAAAAAAAAAAAGAAAAAGAAATCCTCACAAACACCACCTTAACCAAGTAATCTCACGGTTTAGTTCACCAATAAAAAACATCAACATCAGGGCCAGGCACAGTGGCTCACGCCTCTAATCCAGCACTTTGGGAGGCCGAGCCAGGTGGATCACTTGAGGTCAGAGTTCGAGACCAGCCTGGCCAACATGGTGAAACCCCGTCTCTACTAAAACACAGAAATTAGCCGGGCATGGTGGTGCATGCCTGTAATCCCAGCTACTTGGGAGGCTAAGGCAGGAGAATGGATTGAATCAGGGAGGCAGAGGTTGCAGTGAGTCGAGATCATGCCACTGCACTCCAGCCTGGCGGACACAGTGAGACCCTATCTCAACAAAACAAAACAAAACAAAAAAGCAACATAATCAACACCAGGCCCTGAGCACACCTGTAATCTAGCCTGCAATCAATCTAGCACTTTGGGAGGCTGAGGCAGGGGGATCGTTTTGAGCTCAGGAGTTGGAGACCAGCCTGGGCAACATGGTGAAACCCCATCTCCACAAAAAATAGAAAAATTAGCCAGGTGTGGTGGTGGACACCTATAGTTCCAGCTACTCGGGAGGCTTAGGTGGGAGGAACACTTAAGCCTGGGAAGCAGAGGCTGCAGTGAGCCAAGCTGGTGCCACTGCATTATAGCCTGAGTGACACAGTGAGATTCCGTCAAAAAAAAAAAAAATATATATATATATGTATATATATGTACATTTATATATCAATATCATATCCCCCCTGATGTGATGCACTGAGAAGGGCCTTCTCAATAATGCATAACCTCAATTTAATATAAGAAAGCATCTGACAAACCCAAAGAAGAACATTTAAGAAAATAACACATCCTCTTCAAAAATATCAAGGTCACGAAAGCAAGGAAAGGTGGAGGAGCTGTCATATACTGAAGGATCCCAAGGAAACATGGCAACAAAATACAACATGGGATCCTAGACCGGATCCTAGAACAGAAAAAGAACATTTGTGAAATAATGGTGGAATCTGAACAAATTCTGTAATTTGGTTAATAATATTATAACCAGGATTAACTTCTTAGTTTTGATCACCATTCTGTAATTATGTAAGGCATTAACAAAAGGAGAAGCTGGGCAGAGGGTATATGGAAACTCTTGTACAATTTTTGCAACTTTTGCAAATCTAAAATTATCTCAAAATTAAAAGCTAAAAACAAAGAATAATCTTTAGGTTTTAAATTATTTGGTATCAGAATGTTGGGTTTGGTGCAAGTGAGATAAAGTGGAAAAGGCACTAGACTAGCAGTTCACCCCATCCCTGCCAGTGGTATTGAACCTTAAGAGAATCATACAACCTCCCCGAACCTCAGGCTCCACGGCCACACAGGTTTGATATACAACTCATCTACCTCAAAGGTTACTTAAGGATCAATGACACAAGTAGTTAAAGTTGTCCAGAATGGACATGTTCACGGACAACACAAGCATTAATATATCTCTAGCCCTAAGAGAAAACTCTATTCAGGAGACATTTTCCAGGAATGAACTTGAGATAAAACACTAAATACAGAAGCGAGGTAACAGCAGACAGTTCTTCAGCAAAAAAGGAAAGGTTACAAAAAAAAAAAAAAAAAACATGCTGAGGGCTCTATCAGGGTACAGAAAGAGCAAGAAAGTAGGACAAGCAGAGAGTGGAGCAACTGGTTCTTTTCCTGCGTCTCTTCCTTCCCTCTCTGCTACCTAAATGTTAGCACAGCCAACTACGTCAAGCAAGAGGAAAAACAGCGGTGTTCCCGGCCATCACCAAGGAACTCGGAGCAGCCTCGGTATATAAGACAGCTTGGAAACGAGGGAGAAACTACTTTCCTGTCCTAAAGCGAACAGGTCTGAACTAAAAGCTATCATCTCTGAAGAAATCTTTTGGTCTTTCAGGTTTATTCTAATTTTAGAATGACTGGGATCGATGCTAGGTATCACTCCTCACCATGAGACTAAACACAAAACAAACTAATCAAATGTTTGGATCTTCTCTACAGTACTAAACAGCCACAGTCAATGAGTAGAAAAAAGGGGTTTCTGGTCCCAATTTAATAAATAGCAGAGGCATATTTTCTCAAGTTGATTTTATTAACAAAAAGTGCAAACTATTTTGAACAAAAGTAAACTATGAGTCACAGCATTCAGCAAGACATAAGACACGGAAGAGTGAACAATATTCACTAAGTAAAATACAGCAGATGAGATGCTGCCCACATGTATATTTGATTATTCATGCTTTTTCAATAGTCTCTTAGTCAACTTTCAGTGTAATTTTCACAAATATATAGCAACTCAAACACAAATGCAAGAGCACAATGGCAAAGTTTGGCAACTGTTTTGGGCTAATTATGAGTATGAAAGAAAACCTTATATCACAGTTTCACGTTCATGTAAGCCACTGTGCAACATGAATGAGTCTTTAAAGGTGTTGACACTGAAATCAATGTACAACTAATGAAAATAAAGAAGGGGGCTTGAAAATATTTGCTGCACTATAGTCGTACAGTAAGAGGCAGAAAAAATGAAAGAATTTTAAATAATCTTACATGTGTTTACAGGTCCAGGAACGTAACGAATCCATGTGAACTTAATTCATTTAAAATTACATTTGCAGAAGTCACACAACAGAGGGATTCCATGCCATTAAACAGTGTGCCTGTGCTTGAACAAGTGAGAGAAGATACATACTCCAAACAGGAGATTCAGTCTAGTGTTACTTCAGTTATTCACATAAAGTGTCTACAGGGCAGAATCTCTTCATAAGCAACTGTTCTGTTCACTAATCTACAGGAACTAATGGAACTGTAATTAAACTGTAATTAAAACCCCAAATATAAAGGTGATTATTTAAACACAACTAACCTCTAGCCAAAGACAGAGCAGCACCAATGCCAGGCAGATTACTGACAGCATGCAGGGCCTGGAGGTACATTTTCTGGCAGTTAACCAGCCTTCTGCTGTAATAAACAAACTGCCTTTTGTGAATGTACAAATTTGCTAAATTAATAGAGAACTACATTGTTATTTCCTTACATTACAAAGAACTCTTCCCATATTGTTTTTGCCATGTCCTACTGCTGTCTTAGACTAAACTGTGCCACCTTCCAACAGTTTCCAAATTACTATTTCAGGTCGAGATAATGAAAAAATAAGACCAAATCTGATTATCTGACTGATGACAAATTTGAGCACCAACTACAGCAAAATTCAAGGTCAAGATAGCTTGCAAGTCAGTTCTCTTGATCTGGCAATTACCTTCCACTGTTTTCATCTGGATTGAAGCTGAGATCTTCAGGGCCTATTTGTTCACCATCAGGAAAACTGGAATGTGTATCTATGATTGAAAAATAGATAAATAAGCAATTTTAAATTTAAAAGCATATAACAAGGGGAATATTTTCCTTCTAAAGTCTTTAAATGATCTTACCAAATATGTTATTTAAGCGATAAAGATGTGCTGGGTTGTGAACAAATCTCTGTCTTCAGAGAATTTGTGATCTGAGTCAGGTATAATCAAACACAAAGGAAAAATAAAGGAGAAAAAACAAAATGTGTAATAGACCCACAATTAAAAGATGACAGGAATTGTCTCATTTTGTCCTCCTGGGGACAATCTGGGGAGCTTAAGAAGGGAATCCAGCTTAAGAAGGGAACAAGAAGCAATGATGTATATTCTCAAGATTCAAGACCTTATAAACATAAAACATATTTCAAAGCCAATTAAACTATGCATGCAAATATCACTACAAAACCACCAGCACTCCAAATAACTTGTACAAAATTTGGATGCTTCTTTTAGAAGCAGAGGAAGTTACTAGAGATGCCTTAATACTTACAAATCGTCAAATGCTTGGTTCTGTATTGAAAAAGATACCAGAACACCAGGAAAATATGTAAAATATAAAGCAGACAATTAGCAAAGGCTTGACAATGTTGTCATTCCAGGATATATTGCAGAGGAATGTTCAGATTGATTATTAAGGCCTCTGGGTAACTTTAAATGTGTATTTCTCTAACTTGACAGTATATCCTTTTCTTGATTAATCTGTATTCCAGAAAACTGCTTCACAGCAGAACATGACAGAATATTAGGTTGCCATAAAAAATGAAGTTTATGAAATTTTAAATAACATACAAATATAGTTAAGTTAAAAAAGCAGAATACAACATTATTTATAAAATATTTAGGTAGGGATGGCACAGTAGCTCACACCTGTAACCCCAGTACTTTGGGAGGCCGAGGTGGGTAGACCACCTGAGGTCAGGAGTTCGAGACCAGGCTGGCCAACATGGCGAAACCCAGTCTCTACTAAAAATTACAAAAACTAGCTGGATGTAGTGGCACGTGCCTGTAGTCCCAGCTACTCAGGAGGCTGAGGTGGGAGAATTGCTTGAACCTGGGAGGCAGAAGTTGCAGTGAGCTGAGATCATGCCACTGCACTTCATGCTCTGGAGACAGAGCAAGACTCTATCTTAAAAAAAAAAAAAAAAAAAAAATAAAAAAAAAAAAAAAAAAAAAAAAAAAAAAAGAAGAAGAAATGCAAATAAGAACAGAAGAAAACAAGGTAAAATATTAACATTAGGTTTCTCTTGTTGAGTGTTTTCCTAATAACTTTTTTGGGGGTAGGAGGGAATAAAAATTGATTTCACAATCTGCATATATTTCTTTTTTTTTTTTGAGA
>NW_016823439.1:1042004-1119209 GCF_001698545.2 Rhinopithecus bieti
GTGTTAGCCAGGAGGGTCTCGATCTCCTGACCTCGTGATCCGCCCGTCTCGGCCTCCCAAAGTGCTGGGATTACAGGCTTGAGCCACCGCGCCCGGCTCTGCATATATTTCTAAGTTATTTTTGTTTTAAAAGGTTAAAGTTATCCTACAGTAGGCTAGAAAAATCTCTGAAAAGGAAAAAAAATCCAAACATCTGAAATCTCCCGAGGGTTGGCAATCATTTCCTGTGAAGGGTAGATAGTAAATATTTAGGCATTGCAGACCACAAACGGACTTGTTGAAAATTCTTCTTTGGGCCGGGCGTGGTGGCTCATGCCTGTAATATCAGCACTTTGGGAGGCCAAGGCAGACGGATCATGAGGTCAGGAGTTTGAGACCAGCCTGGCCAACATGGTGAAACTCCATCTCTATTAAAAATACAAAAAAATTAGCCAGGCGTGGTGGTGTGTGCCCGTAATCCCAGCTACTCAGGAGGCTGAGGCAGGAGAATCACTTGAACCCAGGAGGCGGAGGTTGCAGTGAGCCAAGATCACGCCACGGCACTATAGTCTGGGCAACAAAACAAGACTCTGTCTCAGGCCAAAAAAAAAAAGAAAACTCTTCTTTCTTTTGCTTGTTTTTTTAAGACTCTTTACAAAGTAAAAACCATTCTCAGGTCACAGACTATACAAAAGCAGGTTGTGGACCTCTTCTCTACCCAGTAAGTAGCACTCATTAGGTGCAACTCAGCCAAATATCACCAGCTGTGTTTTTTCAGTACTCACCATAATAGCTTACCAAAGAATGTTGTCTCATAAATGACAATTATTAAAAAAAAAAAAAAAAAAGAAGTAGAAGCAGAAGCAGCAAAAGCAGCAGAGCGGAAGAAGCAGAAGTAGCAGCAGAAGAAGAAAGAGAAGCAGCAGCGGCGGTTTTATTAATCTGTGTAAAATGACATAATGTGCTGCACCTTCATCCGGGGGCTGTGTCATGGCCATGAAAGAGTCGTGAAACCCGCCCACACTGGTGTGCTCTTCCTGCTCCTCATTCTCAGTGTCACATTCAATGTCACTGTCGCTACTCATTCCTGGCAGGAAGGAAGGAGAACATGTTTCTGAAAAGAAACCACCGCAAGTGAAAGGAAACAGAAATCTCCTTAACTACTAAACTGAGATTCCTATTGAATTTTACATGGAATGCCAAGAATTCAACAAACTAAACACAACAAAACAAAGACAAAAGTAACCACACAAACCTCAATTCTCTTTAGCTATTTAGAGCGGTGGTTTTATTTTTGTTCTCAAAGTTTAAAATTGCCCTTTCCATAGTACCTGAAAGTTATCACTTGAAACCAGCATTAATTTCATTATACTGATAATATTTTTTTTCCAAATCAAACACTGTTTATTTTTTCAGTCACAAGAGATAACAGGAACTCTTTTAATCCTGATTCATTATAGATATAATTACAGTCCCTAGCCTAAAACATAAATATAAATGTGTTATACAAATCCACGTTAGATGAATATTAGAAATTCTGGCAGTTCTAGTAATAAGTTAGTTTGTATTAATTGGGCATCTTATTTTTTTGTGTATGCCAGTTGATTTTTATTTATTTTTATTTTTTGAGAGACAGGGTCTCGCTCTGTTACCCTAGGCTGGGCTGCAGTGGCCTGATCATAGCTCACTGCAGCCTCAAACTCCTGAGCTCAAGGGATACTCCTGCCCTAGCCTCCCAAGTAGATAGGTCCACAGGTACATGATACCATGCCCTGCTAATTTAAACATTTTTTGGAGGGACAGGGTCTTGCTATTATGTTGCCCAGCCTGGTCTCGAACTCCTGGGCTTGAGAAGAGATCTTCCCACTTTAGCCTCTTAAAATGTTGGGATTACAGGCACTGCCTGGCCACATCAGTTGATTTTTAAAAGAGTAATTCTATAAAAAGTATTTGTTTTAGCAAGATAGCAATCAAGAAAACCTGAAAATCTTTCTGCTACAAATCCTTACAAATAGCCAGATAAAATACAAATGTAAAACATTATTTTAATGAATAAGCACATTAAAAGGCAGAAAGGAAATCCCCAAGTGTCAGAAACAAAGAAGGATAAGGAACTTTCATTAGTGGATCAGGGCCCACGGTTGCCCTGGAGAGCTCCATATGAGGATTTTAAACACTGCCTTGGGATAGAAAATGAATCCCCTACAGAAAGGGAATTGAAAGTGAGACTAGAACTCCACCCCCTGCATAATGTTAAAATTTTTGTTTTCTTGAGACAGGGTCTCACTCTGTTACCCAGGCTGGATAACGGTGGTGCAACTATGGCTCACTGCAGCCTTAACTTCCCAGGGCTCAGGTGATCCTCCCACCTCAGCCTCCCAACAGGTCTGTGCCATCACACCTGGCTAATTTTTGTAATTTTTCAGTAGAGATGGGATTTTGCCATGTTGCCCAGACTGGTCTTCAACTCCTGAGCTAAAGTGATCCATCCGCTTTGGCCTCCTAAAACGGTGGCATTACAGGAATGAGCCACCATGCTTGGCCAATGCTAAAACTCCTATTAAAGAATAGACCAGAAAAATGTCTGCCTACTGGCCTAGGAAAACAGCAAGGAATTTTGTCTGTTTCTACTGGGCTCTGAAGAGGGGGAAAAAAGTCTTACCTCAAAATTCAAAGTAA
Source organism: Rhinopithecus bieti (assembly GCF_001698545.2). Classification (NCBI taxonomy): domain Eukaryota; kingdom Metazoa; phylum Chordata; class Mammalia; order Primates; family Cercopithecidae; genus Rhinopithecus; species Rhinopithecus bieti. The sequence goes on from NW_016823439.1 coordinate 1,044,663, forward strand.
GATTTACGTGCCTAATTTAGGTTTGGGATTTAAGGTTGAGGTTCAAATTTCAAGAAATTGACATAAAAATTGTTCAGGAGCTAGTGTTATTTGAATAAAGCAAAAGTAAAATCCTCTCTGGAAGGAAGGTTCTAGGTACAATGGAGTAAGCACATTCCACTCTATCTTTCCCACTGAAAGTAGCAATAAAACCTGGAGAGATGGGTGGCATAGTTATTTAAGGATATTCATAGTTATTTGAAAAGTAAATAGAAACAGGCATACTGATGAAGCCTGAATTTGAATGACAACAAAAGTGGCAGATTAATATAAGACCCAGAATTTTATTAAAAAAAAAAAAAAAAATCCTAATGAAAATGTCCAGGATACAACCCCAAATTACTCAGCATACGAAAAACCAGGAAAAGACAGCCAACAAACATCAATGATGAAATGACACAGATGTTTGGATTTAAGGGCTTTAAAGCCAGATAAAATGCTCATCAGCCAGGCCTGGTGGCCCATGACTGAAGTCCCAGCTACTTGAAAGGCTGGGCTGAGGCAGGAGGATCACTTGAGCCCAGGAGTTTGAGACTAGCCTGGGCAACTTAGCAAAGCCCCAACTCTACAAAAAAAAGAAAAAAGAAAAAGAAAATTAAAAATTAGCCAGGCACACAGTGGTGCACACCTGTGATTATCCTAGTGTCTAGGGAGGCTGAGGAGGGAGGCCCACTAGAGCCCAGGAGTTCAAGGCTGCAGTGAGCTTTGATTGTACTATTGTACTCCAGCCTGGGCAACAGAACACAATAACCTGAGGGACAGAGGAAGGAAGGAAGAATTAAGAAAAAAGGGGATAAAGGGACTGGTCTAAATTGTGTCAAATAGAGTGCCGTAGAGATAGCAAAAATAACAAAGAAGAGACAACAGATAACAGGAAAAAAGTTAGAACTTAAAGTATAATTAAAAATAAAAAAAAGGAAAAAAGATGAAAATTTTGTAGAATTATAAAAAACATTCTGAACTAAATAAAAATACAACATATCAAAATTTGCGGGATGTGACTATAGCAGTGCTTAAAATAAAAGGTATGCCATTAAGTGCTTACATTAGAAGAGAAAATATCTCAAATCAATAATCTAAACTATTACTTTAAGAAACTAGAAAAAGGAAATTAAACCCAAGCAAGTTAAAGGAAGGAAATAATTTAAAAAATAATAAAATCAGCAGAAAAACAAAAAAAGCCACAATGAAACAAAATGGTGTTTCTTTGAAAAGATCAATAAAGTTAGAAAAGCCTCTAGGTAGATTCACTAACAAAAAAAAGGGCAAACAAAATTTCCAGTATCAGGAAGGAAAGAGGACATCAACTACAGATTCTATAAACAGTAAAATATAATAAAATACTATAAATAACTGTACGCTCATGAAACCAAAAACAGATGAAATGAGCAAATTCTTTCATTGCTATAAACTACCAAAGCTTACTTAAGGAAAATAGATGGATATTTTAACTTTTAAAGAAATAAAATCTGCTTTAGTTAAAAAAGCTTCCAACGAAGGCAACTGTGGCCACACATGGCTTCAGTGGTGCACTCTTCCTTTTCTGTTCTCAAGAAGAGTTTGGTTAGCATTATTTCTCCCTTAAATATTTAGAAATCGTCTCCATCTTCAGCAAAGAAAAAAAAAAACTTTCGTGTTCTAAAAGTGAAGCGTTTACAACAATTTAATGAAGTAGATGAAAAAGAAAAAGAGCAGAGACCATTAAAGAGACTTTTCATTAAGTGGCCAAAACTAGCTAGTTCTGTGAAGTACCACCTCCACCTTGTGGCCCTCCATGGAACTGTTGCTGAAAACACTAAAACACACTGAGTTGAACTTCAAGGCACAAATTTGATCTCTTAGTAGTAGTGTTTCTGAATTCCTGACAAATACCAACCTTCAGGATTCAAACACAATGAATTGGAATTCTCTGGAATTCCCAAAATCTACATTATTCTTTAAAAGAAGTTATTAAATACATTTTTTCAAACTCTTTATTCATTACATGTGTATCTTTTTTTTGTTTGTTTTTGATATGGAGTCTCCCTTTGTCACCCAGGCTGGAGTGCAGTGGGGCGATCTCCGCTCACTGCAACCTCCACCTCCCAGGTTCAAGCAATTCTCCTGCCTTAGCCTCCCGAGTAGTTGGGATTACAGGCATGTGCCACCACGCCCAGCTAATTTTTTTGTACTTTTAGTAGAGACGGGTTTCACCATATTGGCCAGGCTGGTCTCGAACTCCTGACCTTGTGATCCACCTGCTTCGGCCTCCCAAAGTGCTGGGATTATAGGTGTGAGCCACCGCATCCAGCCTACATGTGTTATCTTTAAAAAAATCATTCAATTAGTATTTGTAAGAACTGAGGCCTATAGTGAATATTCAAATGCTAGACTGCATGTGGGTATTAATGGCTAGTATGTGAATAATGTAACATTTAGAACTCAGTAAGGTTTATAGTACTGTGCAGAATCACAAAATGCCAATATAAGGATTTTGCTTCAAATTCTATTTCTTGGAATACCACTCAATTTTTATTAAGTATACCATGCGTAAACTCATTAATATTTACTTAGCAGCAGACAGGGCCATGGACATACATAAAATGGCAATATTTATAATGAAGACTGATTTGTAATCACTTCTTTCCAAGGAGCTACTGTTGACCTTAACCTTTGATTCCAGGTATCAGTATTTCTAATTTTTACTTTCAATTTGCCCTAAGTAGATTCCTTCAAATCAGTAATGTTTCTGTGTTGTTAAAACTAATTCTATCCCAGCACTTTGGGAGGCCGAGACGGGCGGATCACGAGGTCAGGAGATCGAGACCATCCTGGCTAACACGGTGAAACCCCGTCTCTACTAAAAAACTACAAAAAACTAGCCGGGCGAGGTGGCGGGCGCCTGTAGTCCCAGCTACTCAGGAGGCTGAGGCAGGAGAATGGCGTCAACCCGGGAGGCGGAGCTTGCAGTGAGCTGAGATCTGGCCACTGCACTCCAGCCTGGGCGACAAAGCGAGACTCCGTCTCAAAAAAAAAAAAAAAAAAAAAAAAAAAAAAAAAAAAAAAAAAAAAAAACAAAAAAAAACTAATTCTAATAAGAAAATTAGAATAATGTTTTCCATTTATTAAACTTCTTGACTACTTTTTCTCAGAATTCAAAAAAACGTACATTTCCCAAGAAATGCTAGGAAGAAGTTCATGCATGAAAACACCTGGTCTTTTGTCAAGTACTAAGATCTGGAAGTTTCCTACCTTTGTGAATGTAAAGAAAAAGACAAATTGCTGGATGTCAATGACAGCAATTACTATTAATTGTAAGATACTATTAATTGTAAGAAGTTTCAGAGATTGTTAATGCAAAAGAAATCTGCATCTTATTACTATCCATCATCTACCATATTTTTTGAGAAAGCTAACTTGAGCTATAACTCCCTTAAATCAAGTTGCTCAAATTTCAGATGCTATGGAAAATATATGAACCACCTGGTACAGATGACACTTTGTATTCTAGTCACTAAGAATTTATCTGCCTTTCTCCTTTCAAAGAGGACCCTGATATTGTTCAGGTATTTTCCCTCTTCCACATAGCCATGTGGAACGAGTTGGGGAGGGAGACCAAATAACTGGACTTGGCTGGCTGGGCGCGTGGTGGCTCATGCCTGTAATCTCAGCACTTTGGGTGGCCAAGGCAGGCAGATTGCCCGAGGTCAGGAGCTCGAGACCAGCCTGGCTAACATGGCGAAACCCCGTCTCTACTAAAAATACAAAAATTAGCCAAGCATGGTGGCAGACACCTGTAATCCCAGCTACTTGGGAGGCTGAGGCAGGAGAATCGCTTGAACCCCGAAGGTGAAGGTTGCAATGAGCAGAGATCATGCCACTGCACTCCAGCCTGGGTGACAAGAGTGAAACTCCATCTCCAATAAATAAATAAATGGACTTGGCCAATTTTCCTTGACAGTGGCTGACGAGATCGAAGAGGAAGTTGTCGAGGTGCTTTGAGAAAGGTTTTCCTTGTTGCTAGAGATTACAGAGTAAATCAATTCTCTCCCACTCCCAGAATGCTGTTCTGACTCTGATGTCTAGAACTGCAGCCAACATCTTACCGCCCTGAGAAGAGCTAAGCCTCTCATCACTCAGAATGGCAGGGCAAAAGATAAAACAACCCCACCCCTGCCCTCCAACACACACACACACACACACACAAAACAAGTTCCTGATGACACTGAGCAGCTAAATTTTCTAATCCTGAAACTGCTCTAACCACAGTTAGGTGTACCTTCTTATTACTGAGAGACTAGTTAATATAAAATAGTTAATTTTCCTTTTTGTTCAAGTCAGTTAATTTTTTGATGAATTTTGTTAAAGGTATCTTAATCATTACCCTAAATGATCAGCAATGGCAGGCCATCAGACTTTGTATTCCTCTTAAAGAGGCCACCAGCAAGGTTTTTAACAGGCATGCCAAGGCTTTTCCCTGGATGGTATTTTGAGTACCCCTGATTTAACTGAAGGGGGTTTGTGCTACTTCAGCAAGAACTGAGAGAGCAAAGCCTTCAGTTTTACAAAGAACAAGAAATAAACTGGCCTACCTACAGTTGTGCAGGTTATCAATTGAAAGAAAAAATAAGTCAACCTTTTCAGCATCATGTCATTAAACCAAAGACTAACACAACCAAAGGTTGTCCCATATGGTTCCAGTAAAAAGGAAAAGGCCTATTTATGTTTGTATCTAAGAAAAAAGTTATTTTTAAACTGATGCTTAAGAGCAGTTAAGAGACACTTTAGGAGTCCCAAATTCCCAGCCAGTACCACAAACAATGGCTTAAAGTCCTTCAGACAACCTTCTCTGAGAGAGAGAGAGAACCCCACAGTGATCTGACACAGAATCTCTTCTTTTTGTATTTGGCTAAAATAAAGAGTCTTGTTTTTCCTAAGCATGGATACAAGACAAACCCATTCAACTGTCTACTAAAGCTTATAGGTATATAAGGGTTTCCTGAGAACTTGCTCTTGCTGATGATAGAATAATACTGGCAACAGTGAGCAAGGCCACATTCTCCTCGAGAAACAAAGCTGATTACAGGAGGCACAGGGCTTCCGTTGTCTCCTGTACTACCTTCTCTCAGCCTCATCAATCAGTTAGTCTCCTTCTTAGTCTATCCTGGGACTCTGGAGGTAAACAAGCTGTTCAGGTATCAACAAATGACAAGGGTGTACTTCTGTGTCACCGTTGCACATTCGCAGCAGCTTTTCTTATTGAGTTCTAGGTGCTTTATAGCACAACACCCCATATATGAAGATAAAATGTGTTACTGAGTAACACTGACCACTTAACTCTAAACCCCATATGAATAACTCCATTCTTTCAAAGACTTGGAAAATGCACTGATCTTCACTATGGCCAAGCAAATGCCTTTCTTCAGTTTAGGACAAGCTGTCAATTAGCTTTAAGTAAGAAATGAAACTGGTGTCAAAAAGTTCCGGTGTTTTCTGTGCTGACCAGCCATTTTATATATAAAAATTAGTGCTGAGATAATGTATATTGATAAATTGGAGGCTGAAATTAAGTCCAAATCGGCTGGGTGTGGTGGCTTATACATGTAACCCAGCACTCTGGGAAGCTGAGGCAGAAGGATCATTTGAGCCCAGGAGTTTAAGACCAGTCTGAGCAACAGAGCAAGACCAAGTCTCTATAAAAAATTAAAAATAAAGAAGTCCAAATCCTTTCACTTAAATTAACCATGCTTCTTACCAATTTCCCTGCCCCTAGTTCCACATACGCTATTCCCACCCCCAAATCCATTCTCCACAATGCAGCTACAGTAGAAATGTTAAAGTGTCACTTCTAACTTAGATCCTATTCAAATGACAAAGTTCAAATTCTAGCTGGGATATTCCACATAACTCTTCACAATCTGGCCTCTGTCTTCCTTCTGGTGTCTCTTTCACCAGTCTTCATCTGGCTTCTACTCATCCCTTAGGATGATCTTTCCAAGGGTGAATTAGGGACTAGGTTAGCAGCGAGAGGTGACAGTTAAGAGCACTGGCTCTAGGTTCAAATTCTAGCTCTTCCAATTTCTTTTTTTTCTTTTCTTTTTTTTTTTGAGATAGAGTCTCACTCTGTTGCCCAGGCTGAAGTGCAATGGTCACAATCTTGGCTCACTGCAACCTCCGCCTCCCGGGTTCAAGTGATTCTCCTGCCTCAGCCTCTCGAGTATCTGGGATTATAGGAGTGCGCCACCATGCCCGGCTGATTTTTCTATTTTTAGTAGAGATGGAGTTTCACCATGTTGGCCAGGCTAGTCTCAAACTCCTGACCTCAGGTGATCGGCCTTCCCAAAGTGCTGGGATTTGCAGGCATGAGCCAACGTGCTCAGCCTTCCAATTTCTTTTCTTTTTTTCTTTTTTTTGAGACAAAGTTTCGCTCTTGTTACCCAGGCTGGAGCACAATGGTGCAATCTCGGCTCACTGCAACCTCCGCCTCCCGGGATCAAGCGATTCTCCTGCCTCAGCCTTCCGAGTAGCTGGGATTACAGGCGACCGCCACCACGCCCAGCTAATTTTTGTATATTTAGTAGAGACAGGGTTTCACCATGTTGACCAGGCTGGCCTTGAACTTCTGACCTCAAGTGATCCACCCTCCTCAGCCTCCCAAAGTGCTGGGATTACAGGTATGAGCCACTGCGCCCGGCCCCAGCCTTTCAATTTATAACCCTGTGACTTTGAGTAAGGTTACTCACCTTACTCATTCACCTGTAAAACTAGGTTAACAAAAGCAACTACCATGTAGAGTTATTCTGAGAATAACAGAATACTGGTAAAGTCTTTAACATATTAAGAACTTAGTATTATCTATTATTTTTATTACATATCTCATTTTTGAGCTGCCTATACTCCTTATCACAGCACTCATCACCCTAAATTATAACTGGCTATTAGTCTCCTCCCACACCCAACAACTGGTTTTCAACTGCTCTCCTTGCCACCCTCCTACCACTACCACCACACATACTAGCATACCTGAGAGCTACAACTTATTTCTATTAGTAACTGTGGCCCACTCTGGCAAGTGATTCTCAAGGAGTGGTCACCTCTGGTTGAGAATTATTTAGTTCAACTATTGGTTCGTGACTGGGGATGATTTTGCCTCCCAGGAAAAATTTGGCAATGTCTGGAGACATTTTTGGTTGTTGTAACAGGAAGGAAACACTACTGGTATCTAGCGGTTAAAAGCTGAGGATGCTGCTAAACATTCCACAATGCAGAGAACAGCCCCTGTAAAATAAAGAATTACGTGGCCTAAATGGCAATTGGTGCCAAGGTGGAGAAAGTATGAACTAGATAGTAAGTTCAGGAATTTTATCACTGGCATCAAATACAACATCCAGTAAATTAGAAGCATTTCATAAATGTTGCATGAAAAAAATGAGCTTATTATTGTCATTTGAGATAGAGTCTCACTCTGTCGTCCAGGCTGGAATGCAGTGGCGTGATCTTGGCTCACTGTAACCTCTGCCTCCTGGTTCAAGCAATTCTCCTGCCTCAGCCACCAGAGTAGCTGGGATTACAGGTGTCTACTACCACACCTGGCTAATTTTTGTATTTGTAGTAGAGATGAGGTGTCACTATTTTTGCCAGGCTGGTCTCGAACTCCCGACTTCAAGTAATCTGCCTGCCTCAGCCTCCCAAAGTACTGGGATTACAGGCATGAGCCACTGCGCTTGGTGGAAGAAAAATGTAATTCCAGTATATTCTGTAGTAATTTAAGCTATTACAATCCAGTATGTATGGAGACACATAGTATTCCCCGGTCGGGCGTGGTGGCTCACGCCTGTAATCCCAGCACTTTGGGAGGCCGAGGCGAGTGGATCACGAGGTCAGGAGTTTGAGACCAGCCTGGCCAACATAGTGAAATACCGTCTCTTACTAAAAATACAAAACTTAGCCAGGCGTGTTGGCAGGTGCCTGTAATCCCCGCTACACAGAGGCTGAGGAAGGAGAATCACTTGAACCCAGGAGTCGGAGGTTGCAGTGAGCCAAGATTGCGCCACTGCACTCCAGCCTGTGTGACAGAGCTAGACTCTGTCTTGGGGGAAACAAAAAACAAAAAACAACAGAAAGTTATTCCCCACAGGCCTGTTCTATAAAGATCATCAATCATAATATTTCTTTCTTGATGTTTTAACAATAAACACATCATTTACAAAAATCTTTTTTCTATTTAATCCCTTCTACTGAAATAATGCTGCCCACTACAGGAGCACCAAGTAAGAAAACCAAAATGTTTAGTGTTCTTTAACTGAGAAACCTGAAAATGCCACCACCCACACACCCTCTTCTTAGGGCAGCTGAGTAGATGCTGGCACCTGTACGTACGCTTTGAGCTACAATTCATCAATCATTGAAATTCAAATGAGTGCAGAGGTGGAAGGTGGCAGAGTTTCACTAAGAAATGAAAAAATTACAAGGCCAAATATCATTAAGAGAGTTGACATTCTTTTCTACCAATTTATAAAGGACACAGCAAGGGCAATACACATAGCCTTGTTCCAAGCACCTCTGTTGCCCCAAATTGCAAAATGTCTTCTATGCTTTTAGATAAACAATAATGAACTTGGAAGAACATTCAAAGGAAACACTAGAAAGTATATCTGAGAATAAGCTGAAGTCAGTCATCATACGGGATTTAAAAAATGGTCAAAACCTGGAATGCTTCTTGACCTTTCTGAGTTGGCTGCAGGTTTGTGGTGCTCCCTGAGGCGTCTGTCCTGCGCCAAGACGCTTCAAAGTATTATTAAAAATGTGTGGATCCCCACCATGAGCCCTAACTAACCAAGGTTTACCAGGAGATTTTGGATAGAATGGGGCTGATGGGCTTCATCGTTTATAAAATCTCGGGCCGCTGATAAGAGTAAGGACTTTGAAAGTTCCTCGGCTGCCTGCTCCTGGGTTCACTAACCAGCTTTACTTAGAGCATGTGAAAGAAAACATCAGTCTGCCTGTTTTTTTTTAAATTTTAAGCAACCGTGTTAGTATGGGGAGCGTGGAATCGTCCCCCCGTACCACTTGTATAAAGTACAATTTTACTTCATGGCATGATTGGATCTGGTGAGATGCAAAAAAAAAAAAAAAAAAAAAAAAAAAAAAAAAAAAGTCAAAAACCTGGAATGCTTCTTAAGAAGAAAAAAAGCAATCTGCAGACACTAAGAGACTGAAATACTTACCATTTACTATTCTAATTAGTCATCTGGGGCACATCTCCCCATGTAGATTGCTGAACTATCTAATTCAACTTTTTGTATTAATAAATTAAGCAAAAATTCAACATGCATGGTATGTAGGTGCCTTTAATATATTTATTGACTGAAACAGATGATATATGGACAGATTTTTCTCCATACAATGCCTGTTCTAGTAAGGCCTGTCCTTTTATGTAGTAAACTTAATTCATTTTGCTTCCTCTGTATTTAAAATCTTAGCAAATCAAATTCAGTAAGCACAAGGAATGTGTGTTTCAGATCAAGCATGTCGAATAGCAGATCTCAGTAATGTTTCATTAAACAACACTCCTATCCCTTATCACTACGCACTCCACCACCACACACCACCACCACCCACACCAAAAAAGGGACAGAATTCTCATTTCTGCCTTACTTACAAGTTATATTCCTTACTTCTTCAGGGCAGCTGAAGCTCTTCAGATAGTAACAGCTGTAACTCTCTCAGTTTACAGAATTATTTTCCAAAATCAGTCTCTGCAGTCTTTCAGATGACCTCTTTAGCATTGCCCTCAAGAAGAAACAATTGGTATTTTATGTAATATAAGTTGACACAATAATTATATTTTCTTTTTTGAACTGAGCCACCAAACTAAGTAAGGAGTACGTGCTCTGGTGTTTAATAATAAATTATCAAATTTATCTTAAAAATATTTCCTAAGGCCAGGTGGTGGCTCAAATGCTGTAATCCCAGCACCTTGGAGGCCAAGGCGGGTGGATACTGAGGATAGAGTTCAAGATCAGCCTGGACAATGATGGTGAAGTTCTGTCTCTACTAAAATACAAAAATTTGCCAGGTGTAGGTTGGTGCGGAGCCTGTAATCCCAGCTACCTCGGGAGGCTGAAGCAGAGAACTGCTTGGAACCCCAGGAGGCGAGTTGCAGTGAGCTGAGATTGCACTGCTGCACTGCAGCCTGGGCGACAGAGCAATCTGTCTCAAAAAAATAAATAGGCCAGGCGCGGTGGCTAAGCCTGTAATTCCCAGCCCACTTTGGGAGGACCGAGACGGGCGGATCACGAGGTCAGGGATTCGAGACATCCTGGCTAACCCGGTGAAACTCCCGTCTCTACTAAAAATATAAAAAACTAGCCGGGCGAGGTGGCGGGGGCTTGTAGTCCCAGTACTCGGGAGCTGAGGGCGGAGAAATGAGCGTATAACCCGGAGCGGAGCTTGCAGTGAGCCTGAGATCTGGCCACTGCACTCCAGCCTGGGCGACAGAGCGAGACTCCCGTTCAAAAAAAAAAAATAAAATAAAATAATAATAAAACAAATAAATAAATAAAAAATAAAATAAAATTTAAAAATTTCACTAAATATTCACAAAAAAGTTATGAAATGGTAGATTATATCAATGTTAGTATCCTGGTTGTGATATTGTACTACAGTTTTGCAAAATGTTATTAGGGGAGAAAAGTACACAAGATGTCTCTGCATTATTTCTTACAACTGCATGTGAACCTATAATTAGCTCAATAAAATTTTAACTTATAAATGGAAGTTTTAAATAATATGTTCTAAGAGGGAAAGACTTTTAAGATATATTATTATTACTATTATTTGAGATGGAGTCTCAGTCAGTCACCCAGGCTAGCGTGTAGTGATGTGATCTCAGCTCACTGCAACCTCTGCCTCCTGGGCTCAAGTGATTCTCCTGCCTCAGCCTTGCAAGTAGCTGGGATTACAGGTGTCCAGCATGACGCCGACAATTTTTGTACTTTGTTTTTAGTAGAGACAGTGTTTTACCATGATGGCCAGGCTGGTCTCGAACTCCTGACCTCAAGTGATCTGACCACCTCAGCCTCCCAAAGTGCTGGGGTTACAGGTATGAGCCACGGTGCCTGGCCTGAGAGATATTATTGAATGAGAAATCAAAGTACACCTTTTGTATTAAAAAAGCTACATAGTCACAGTTCCTTAAATACACACAAAAACCGAGAAGACACAGCATACATGAAAAATTAAGAACAGCATGAATGTGTGTGGGGCAGGGGGTAGGAAAACTAGGTTGTGGGAGATAAGGATGGGAAACTTTTCACTTATTCTTTTTTCCTTTCATTATGAAACACTTATCATTAGTATTTAATATTTATTTTTATTTAAAAAATAAACAGAGGCAAGGTCTTGCTATGTTGCCAAGGCTGTTCTCAAATTTCTGGGCTCAGGCAATCCTCCCACCTCAGCCTCCAACAGTGCTGGGATTACAGGTGTGTGCCACTGTGCCCAGCCTTTCATTAGTATTTAAACTTTTTGCTTACACTACTTTAAATCAGGCAGGGAAAAAAAGACATGAGCTGGACAGCATCTACATGAACCAGGCTGGTAGATAAAATCAACTGCAAAATGAGGATCATAGCTAAGAGCTGTAGACACTTGTACAGGATTTTACACTCTAGAAAAAAAAACTAAGTTCATGTATATTTAACTGTGATGACTAAAGGCAGATAAAAATATCTCCATAGCAAATACAATATAGAAGCTAGTTGCAGCTTTAATTTGAAGAAATGTATAAAACATCAGGCTAGGTAGTAGGTAGGGAAGAAAAGACAATCTCCAGTGATTTTAACATCTTTCTACTACTGAAACTTGAGCCGCAAAGGAAAGCTAAATCACCAGCCAATCTTGTAGTTTTGGTAATGAGCCAGACACCTTGACTATATAAAATTAAGTAAACTTAAAGGGTGTTAATCTTTCTCCAATTGAGGTAAAATTCTTTTCAGAGTCTCCAAAATAGAACTATTTCATTGTTTAAATTTAGAAATAGGTTTAATATCCATAAAATAGATAAGCAGATGGATATTAATGGCTCATGATCTGTCACATCCATAGCCAACATCCATAATCACTCTATCTTTTGAATAGATGGAAGTTTAATTGCCATGCCTGGGATTTGAGTTTATGTCTCCTAGGGGAGAGATAAAGGTGTTAACTATTATATATCCTTTTGGAAAATTCCAACTATAAGTTTTGAGGATACTTTGATAAGAGGAGAGAAGAAAGGTGACATAAAAGCAGAAAAGCAGTGTTAAAGTTGCTGTAAGTGCTTTGTTTCATACAAAATATATATAAATGCCTGTGACATGTAATATAGCCCGACACTAACATTTTTGACAAGTATAGGACTGAAAAAAAAACTAAAAACCAAAAAAAGCTGACAACCTTCCCCCCACCACACAAAAATTTACAAGGCAGAGTTCAGGTAAGGTTACGTATCATTGTGAAAATGAGCTCTAACTCTGAAAATGAGCTACAACATATCTAAACTAAACTTCCAGTACTATCTCATCTCATTAAAAAAAGTACTATCTCATCCCATTAAAAAAAAGTAAAACCTCTGATACTTTAAAAAGTTAAAATTTAGGGCAGGTGCAGTGGCTCACGCCTGTAATCCCAACACTCTGGGAGGCCAAGGTGGGCATATCACTTGAGGTCTCAGGAGTTCAAGACCAGCCTGGCCAACGTGGCGAAACTTTGTCTCTACTAAAAGTACAAAAATTAGCAAGGTGTGGTGGCGGGCACCTGTAATCCCAGCTACTTGGGAGGCTGATGCAGGAGAATCGCTTAAACCTGGGAGGCAGAGGTTGCAGTGAGCTGAGATCACGGCACTGCACTCCAGCCTGGGTGACAGAGCGAGGCTCTGTTTAAAAAAAAAAAAAAAAAAGTTAAAATTTAGTGCAATACATGTATTTTCTGTCCACTAAAAAATTAACAAGGTAGAAATTAATTTGTTCATCATGATGCAAACTCAAAGTTCCAAACAAAGCTATTAGCTATTATACCATTACATATACAAAACAACTTAATTTACCCCAAGGTGACCATTTTTCTCCTTTTCTCAACAGCAGGCAAGCCACTGAAAACTGCAACCACAAAAGTATCTGAATCCAAAGCTTTATACTGCCAGTCTTCAGTTTTTGGCAGAATATCACCGATACTGCCACGTATCAAGGCTCGGGGAGAACTGTGCCTGCTCCCAGACTGAGAGCTTCCTGGGGAGCCTTCAAAAAAAGGAAGAGAGAATACAAAAATTAGCTGGGTATGGTGGTGTGCGCCTGTAATCTCAGCTACTTGGGAGGCTGAGACACGAGGATCACTTGAACTTGGGAGGCAGAGGTTGCAGTGAGCCGAGATTGTGCTACACTCCAGCCTGGACAACAGAGCAAGACTCAAAAAAAAAAAAAAAAAAAAAAAAAAAGGAGGGATAATCAGAAAGAAGGCAAATAAACATGGAAGGTCTCTCTCAGTTATATTAGAAAATCTCACTATATATATAATTTTAAAACTACATAAAAACTTCAAAAATAGGCCGGGCATGGTGGCTCATGCCTGTAATCCTGGCACTCTGGGAGGCCAAGGCGGATGGATCACCTGAGGTCAGGAGTTCAAGGTCAGCCTAGCCAACATGGTGAAACCCCGTCTCTACTAAAAATACAAAAATTAGCTGGGCGTGGTGGCGTGCACTTGTAGTCCCAGTTACTCGGGAGACCGAGGCAGGAGAATAACTTGAACACGGGGGGCAGAGGTTGTGGTGAGTCAAGATTGTACCATTGCACTCCAGCCTAGGCAACAAGAGCAAAAAACTCCATCTCAAAAAAGAAAAAAACACTCCAAAAATAATTTTGAAACATATCCCTTTTTTTTTTTTTAATGCCAGACATTTAAAATTAAGGAGTCCAGGCCAAGTGTTGTGGCTCACACCTATAATTTTACACTTTAGCAGGCTGAGACAGGAAGACTGTTTGAGCTCAGAAGTTCAAGACCAGCCTGGGCAATGTAGCGAAATCCCATCTTGGCAAAAAAAAAAAAAAAAAAAAAAAAAAAAAAAAAAAAAAAAAAAAGCCAGGTACGGCTGCATGTGTCTGTGTCTGTGGTCCCAGCTACTTGGGAGGCTGAGGTGGAAGGATCACTTTTGTCTGGGAGGTCAAAGCTGTAGTGAGCTATGATTGCACCACTGCATCCCTAGCCTAGAAAACAGAGCAAGACTCTATCTCAGGAAAACAACAAAAATAAAAAAAAAAATAAAATCAAGGAGTTTAGAATACATAGTCTAATGGCTGTATTTTGTTAAGGGTCTGTTCTGTTGTGAGATCAAGAAACTTTCGGGCCAGGTGCGGTGGGGCTCATTCCTGTAATCCTAGCACTTTGGGAGGTTGAGGTAGGAGGATTGCTTGAGCTCAGGAGTTTAAGACCAGCCGGGGCAACCTGTCTCTACAAAAAATACAAAAATTAGCCAGGCATAGTGGTGCACATCTGTAGTCCCAGCTACTTGGTGGGGCTGAGGCAGGAGGATCGCTTAAACCACCGGTCGAGGCCGCGGTGAGCCAAGATCGCACCACTGCTCTCCAGCCTGGGTGACAAAGTGAGACCCTGTTTCAAAAAAAGAAACTTTCAAATCCAACGTTAGCATTTTTGGTACCCTTCAAGATCTAAAGCTCCATGATAACATCAATTTCAGGTAATAAATATCTACCCCACTAAAAGTACATTCTGAATCCCTCAAATTTACCTTCAGACAGAGTCTGACAGTCTCCCTTTGAACGACTACTCTCTCCAGGATCCACTGCTCTTCGAAGTGATAGACTACCTGCTACACTGGATCGAGCTGGCTTGGGTGAATTACTCTTCTTATTTGTGGCTGCAAAGACATTTAAGAACACCTCTGAATAGGATACAACAACATAAAACTTACTATTTAGTCCGTCAGAAAATGTTTTAATCTTACCTTGCATGGAAGCTGTTCTCTCTACTGTCTAAAAATAAAAAACATTCTGTAGCCCCAACTGGTTATAAAACATTCCCATCTTGTTGCTTGTGGAGCAAAATCTTTGTTTTTTCAGACGGAGTCTTGCTCTTGTTGCCCAGGCTGGAGTGCAATGGAGCAATCTTGGCTCACTACAACCTCCACCTCCTGGGTTCAAGCAATTCTCCTGCCTCAGCCTCCCAAGTAGCTGAGATTACAGGCACCCGTCACCAAGCCCAGCTAATTTTTGTATTTTTAGCAGAGACAGGGTTTTGTCATGTTGGCCAGGCTGGTCTCGAACACCTGACCTCAGGTGATCCACCTGCCTCAGCCTCCCAAAGTGCTGGGATTACAGGCGTGAGCCAACCACACCCAGCCTGTAAAATCTTAACTTAAAAGACTACTTAAAAGATTATTTGTAAGCTCCATAAGAAAAATCATACAAATTTCAATGCAGTTAAACTATTAACAAAAATATAACCCATCAAACATTTGGAAATTGTTAAGTATTATTGGATTAAAAAGAAAATCAATGCTGAGTTAGAAACAAATTACAATCATGGTACTTCAAATCAAAATGTCTGTCGCCAAACCCGTAGTGAAAAGAAAATGTATAGCCTTAAAATGAATTAATTAGCAAAAAAAGGGACTATATGACCTAATATGCATAGATTCAAAAGCCAGGAAAACAATAAAAATAAGCAAGCAAGAATGCTATTGCCAGAAGGCAGGGACCTGCCCTTGAATTCAGCCTGCAAATCTGTAAGTTAAATAAATCTCTTTTAAAATAAATTTTAAAAAAGAACAAAATAAAATTGTAAAAAAGAACAAAAAAAAAGCAGAAGAAATTCATTAATAGATAATAAACAGGTTTAGCAAGGTTGCAGGATATAAGACAAAATAACTTACTGTATTTCTCTGCACTAGCAGACAATGTGAGAATGAAGTTAAGAAAACAATTTCATTTTTAATAGCATAAAATACAATTACAATACTTAGGAATTCATTTAACAAAAGAAATGTGAGACTTGTTTACTGAAAACCACCACACATTGTTGAAAGTAAATAGAGACAACAGCAAAGACATCCTATGTTCATCACTGATTGGAACACTTAATACTGTTAGACAAAGGGATTATTTCTTGAAAATTGGATTCTACAGATGTCAACATATTTTCTGTAAAAAATCTCATTAGCGTTTTCCTTTTTTTGTTTCATTTCTTTTTTTTTTTTTTTTCGCAAAAACTGACAAGCCTTTTTTTAAATCCTAAAATCTATGTTGGAAAATGGTAAGAGACCCGGGCCGGGGCGGTGGCTCAAGCCTGTAATCACCAGCACTTGTGGGAGCGGCGAGACGGCGGATCACGAAGGTTCAGGAGATCGAGACCAATCCTGGCTAACACGTGAAACCCCGGGGTCTCTTACTAAAAAAACACCAAAAACTAGCCGGCGCGATGGGTTCGGGCGCCTGTAGTCCAAGCTACTCGGGAGGTTGAGGCAGGAGAATGCATAAACCCGGGAGCGGAGCTTACAGTGAGCTGGGGAGACTCGGCCACGTGCACTGCCAGCCTGTGGCGACAGAAGCGAGGACTCCGGTCTCAAAAAAAAAAGAAAATGTAAGAGACCCACAATACCCAAAATAATCTTAAATGGAACACTCACTTCTGATTTCAAAAGTTACTGTAACTACAGTAATCAAGACTATGTGGTACTGCCATATACACATATATATCATCAAAACAGAACTGAGAGTCTAGAAACAAACCCTTACATTTATGGTCCACTGATTTTTGACAAGGATGCCAAGACAATGCAATGGGCAAAGAAAAAAAGAGGGACAATAACAAGTGCTGCCAATGGTGTGGAAAACCTGGAGCTCTCATATACTGTTGCTGGGAATATAAAATGATGCAGCTACTTTGGAAAATATTCTGGCACCGGTAGTTCCTCAAAAAGTTAAACACGGTTGTCATGTAACCCATTAATTCCACTTCTAAGTATATACTCAAACAAAACCATATGTTCAAACAAAAACCTGTACATGAATGTTCATAGCAGCACTACTGATAATGGCCAAAAAGTAGAAACAACCCAAATATCCATCAACTAAAGAGTGGATAAATAGTATGTGGTACAGCCATACAATAAAATATCATGCTGCCATAAAAAGGAATAAATATATGTCACAATATGGATGAACCTTGAAAGGGCTGTGTTAAGTGAAATAAGCCAGACATAAGACCTCATATGGTATGAGTCTATTTATATGAAAAGTCCAGGCTGGGTGCGGTGGCTCACATTTGTAATCCCAGCACTTTGGGAGGCCGAGGTGGGCAGAGCATGAGGTCAAGAGATCAAGACTATCCTGGCCAATATGGTGAAACCTCGTCTCTACTAAAAATACAAAAATTAGCTGGATGTGGTGGTGCACACCTGTAGTCCCAGCTCCTCAGGAGGCTGAGGCAGGAGAATGGCGTGAACCCAGAAGGCGGAGCTTGCAGTGAGCCAAGATTGTGCCACTGCACTCCAGCCTGGGCGACAGAGTGAGACTCCATCTCAAAAAAAATCCAGAAGAAAAATCCATAGAGAATAAGTAGATTAGTGGTTACCAAAAGATAGGAGGAAGGGAAGATGGGGAATGACTCTTTGGGTTTGGATTTGGAGCTGTAGGGAGAGGGTTAATGAAAATGTTCTTAGACTTAGATAAATGTTCTAGACTTAGGAAAAATGATGACCAGTTTCTCCACTAAAAGGATAAACGAATTATCAGTTAAGGAAAAAAGTGTTAATAGGCCGGGCGCAGTGGCTCGTGCCAGTAATCCCAGCACTTCGGGAGGCCAAAGTGGGTGGATTACCTGAGGTCAGGAGTTTGAGACCAGCCTGGCCAGCATGGTGAAACCCCGGCTCTACTAAAAAGGCAAAAATTAGCCAGTCATGGTGGCACACACCTGTAATCCCAGCTATTCGGGAGGCTGAGGCAAGAGAATTGCTTGAGCCCAGGAGATGGAGGTTGCAGTGAGCCAAGATCGCGCCACTGTACTCCAGCCTGGCGGACAGAGTGAGACTCTTGTCTCAAAAAAAGTATTAACAAAGACAAAAGCAGAAATGTAATGAAATGGTAAAAGAGAACGTATGAAATAAATCTAAGAACATAGTCTTTGAGGAAATGAACAAAATTAGCAAATCCCTTGAGCAGGTCAAATCAAAGGAGAAAAAAAAAAAACCACAAGTAAGCAATAAAACAAGTGAAAAAGAAGTTAACACCCCATATGCACGAAAAGTTTTAAAAATTTCAGAAAACAGAATAAATGACTGTATATCAATAAATTTAAAGACCTAAATATAATCAGGTTTTCTTCAAAAACTATAGTAACTGACTTAGGTAGCAGAAGAAGTATGAGAAAACCACATCTGACAAGAGATTAATGACCAGGATCTAAAACAACTCTACAGGAAAAAATTTAATAATCTGATTAAAAATGGGCAAAAAATCTGAATAGATATTTCTCAAAAGAAGACATACAAATAGCAAACAGGCATATGAAAAAAGTGCTCAACATCACTGATCATCAGAGAAATGCAAATCAAAACTACAATAAGATACCATCTCATCCTAGTGAAAATGACTTTTATTCAAAACACAGGCAATAACAAATGCTGGTGAGGATGTAGAGAAAAGGCAACTCTCATACACCATTGATGGGAATGCAAGTTAGTAAAACCACTACGGAAAACAGTTTGGAGGTTCCTCAAAAAAACTAAAAATAGATCTACTATATGATCCAGCAATCCCACTGCTGGTTATATACCCAAAAGAAAGCAAATTAGTATATCAAAGAGATATCTGCTGTCCCATGTTTACTACAGCACTATTCACAATAACCATGGTTTGGAAGCAACCTAAGATCCACAGACAAACGGATAAAGAAAATGTGGGTTGGGCGTGGTAGCTCACGCCCATAATCCTGGCACTTTGGAAGCCCGAGGCAGGTGGATCATTTGAGGTCTGGAGTTCGAGACCAGCCTGACCAACATGATGAAACCCCATCTCTACTAAAAAATACAAAAAAATTAGCTGGATATGGTGGTGCATGCCTGTAGTCCCAGCTACTTGGGAGGCTGAGGCAGGAGAATCACTTGAACCCAGGAGGCAGAGGTTGCAGTGAACCGAGATTGCGCCACTGCACTCCAGCCTGGGCAACAGAGTGAGACTCCATCTCGAAAAAAAAAAAAAAAAAAAAAGAAAGAAAAAAGAAAATGTGGTACATATACACATTGGATACTATTCAGTCATAAAAAAGGAATGAGATCCTGTCATTTGCAACAACCTAGGTGGAACTGGAATCATTACGTTAAGTGAAATAAGTCAGGCACAGAAAGACAAACTTCACACATTCTCACTTATTTGTGGGGGCTAAAAATTAAAACAACTGAACTCAAGATAATAAAGCAATGGTTACCAGAGGCTAGGGAGTGTAGTGGGTGACTGGGGGGACGGTTAATGGGTACAAAAATGTATTTAGATAGAATGAATAATATCTAGTATTTGTTAGTACAACAGGGTGACTACAGTCTACAATAATTTATTGTACTTCTAAAAATAAAAGAGTACAATTGGATTGTTTCAACACAAAGGATAAATGCTTGAGATGATGGATACTCCATTTACCCTGATGTGATTATTATACATTGTAAGCCTGTATCAAAATATCTCATATATCCTATAAATATATATACCTAAAATGTACCCACAAAATTAAAATTAAAAAATTAAAATATGAGGAAACCAATAAATGCACAGAAATTAAAAAGGCTGTTAAAGTTCTAACTCTGAAAGAGTTATTATACTAGTTTTATGAATGCTATTTATCAGACATAAAGTTTAATATAGCATAGGAGCAAACTATATACAGTTAAAATAATCTTATAGCATAGAAAAGAACAAAAACATCTGAATTTAATCTGTAAAACAAGCACAGAATTAGAACTAAAGTGGATTAAGGATAATGTAATGAAATAGATCAATTTCACTTATGACTATGTAGTCAAGCATCCTAAAATATTAGCAAACTGAATATAGCAGTGTTGTTTTTTTTTTAAATTATAGGCCCAAACTAAATAGGATACATTCCAGTATTTCAAGAATGGTCAACATTAGAAAAATAATATAATTTATTTTATGATAATAAAGTAATGGAACAAAATAGTAAATCATTTTGACAAATGTCAAAACATCATTTGATATAATTCTAAACAGCTTCAGTTTAAAAAGAAAGGAAATTCTCGTGGTAAGAAAAGAGGCAGTTTGGTGTTAGGGTGAAGGGCATAGGCTCTGAGGTTCAAGTTTTTGGCTATGCCAATTACCAATGTGAAACTAGCAACATTATTCAATGCCTGTTGCCTTGGTTTCCTCGTCTGTAAACTGGGAATGAAATTGACTTACCTTACCTCTTAGACTTCTTGTTAAGATTAAGTGAGTCAACGCATGTGATTTAGAATAGTTAGAATAATGTCTGGCACACAGTTAACACTTAGTAAATGTTAGCCATTATTGGTATTGTTGTTGTTACTAGAAATAGAAGGATGTACCTTTTTAACTTCTTTTTTTTTTTGAGACAGTCTCACTCGTCACCCAGGCTGGAGTGTGGTGGCACAATCTTGGCTCACTGCAACCTCCACCTCCTGGGTTCAAGCGATTCTCGTGCCCTGGCCTCCTGAGTAGCTGGGATTACAGGCATGTGCCATAATGCCCAGCTAATTTTTTTTGTATTTTTAGTAGAGAAGGGGTTTCTCCATGTTGGCCAGGCTGGTCTCCAACTCTTGGCCTCAATTAATCTGCCCGACTTGGCCTCCCAAAGTACTGGGATTACAGGCGTGAGCTACTGCACACAGTTTTTTAAACTCGACAGAAACAGGCCTGTAATCTCAGCACTCTGGGAGGCCGAGGCAGGTAGATCATGAGGTGAGAAAATCAAGAGCATCTTGGCTAACATGGCGAAACCCAGTCTCTACTAAAAAATACAAAAAAATTAGCCACGCGTGGTGGCGGGCACCTGTAGTCCCAGCTACTTGGGAGGCTGAGGCAGGAGAACGGCATGAACCCAGGAGGCAGAGCTTCCAGTGAGCCGAGATGGCCACTGCACCCCAGCCTGGGTGACGGAGCAAGACTGTCTCAAAAAAAAAAAAAAAAAAAAAGAAACAAAAACAAAAATACCTATTGAAATTTTTATCTTTTATTTTTTTTATTTTTTTTATTTTATTTATTTTTTTTGAGACGGAGTCTCGCTCTGTCGCCCGGGCCCTGGAATGCAGTTGGCCGGATCTCAGCTCACTGCAAGGCTCCGCCCTCCCGGGTTTACGCCATTCTCCTGCCTCAGCCTCCGAGTAGCTGGACTACAGGCGCCCCGCCACCTCGCCCGGCTAGTTTTTGTATTTTTGTAGAACGCGGGTTTCCACCGTGTTAGCCAGGATGGTCTCGATTCTCCTGACCTCGGATCCGCCCGTCTCGGCCTCCCAAAGTGCTGGGATTACAGGCTTGAGCCACCGCGCCCGGCCTGAAATTTTAATATACCATTTGGTTTATAGCAATATAGCAAACCTCAGATTTAATGAGAAAAAAAACTAAAGGAATTCCTAAATAAAGTTGAAAAATTATAAAAATCCTACCACTGTTACTAGGAAACTGTTGAGATAGCTGCCTAGACAATGCAATACAAAAAGTAAGCAGAAAAGGAATGAACAAATTATGATTATCTGCTGATGATATAAATATTCAGAAAATCAAGATAACTGATTGAAAAACTGTTAATAAAACAAATTCACCAGGCCAGGTGCGGTGGCTCATGCTTGTAATTCCAGCACTTTGGGAGGCTGGATGGATGGGAGGATCACCTGAGGTCAGGAGTTCGAGATCAGCCTGACCAATACGATGAAACCCTGTCTCTATTAAAAATACAAAAATTAGCCAGGAGTGGTGGCATGCGCCTGTAATCTCAGCTACTCGAGAGGCTGACAAAGGAGAATCACTTGAACCCAGGAGGCAGAGGTTGCAGTGAGCCTAGATTGTGCCATTGCACTCCAGCCTGGGCAACAAGAGTGAAACTCCATCCCCCATCGCGCAAAAAAAAAAAAAATTGCCACATTGGTTGAATACAGAATAAACATAAAATCAATATTTTTGTCTTTTATGTCAGTAACAATTAGAAAATACTATGAGAGAAAAAGAGATTTCACTCACAATAGCTACCTGAGATATAATACGTTGAGAAATGAATTTAACAAGACATATATAGAACTTACATGAAAAAACTGAAAATTCTAAAAAAGGATATGAATATAATAGATGACCTGAATAAATGGAGAAGCACCACATTCCTAGACACGAATGCTTTGATGCTGAAAAGATATCAATTGCCCAAATTAATCTCTCCTCTTTTTTTAAGAGAGAAAGACTCTTGCCCAGATTGGAGTGTAGTGGCACGATCATGGCTCACTGCACCTCAAATTCCTGACCTCAAGCAATCCTCCCACCTCAGCCTCCCAAGTAGCTGGGATTACAGGTACATACCACCATGACTGGCTTATCAAAAAAATTTATTTTTGTAGAGATTAAGGTCTTGCCATGTGATCTTGAACTCCTGGGCTCAAGAAGCCATCCTCCCCCAATAGTATTCCATCATGCTGGGATTAACAGGCATGAGCCACAGTGCCTAGCATCCCCAAACTAGTTTTTAAATGTAAAGCAATTCCAGTCAAAATACTTTGGAGGAGGATTAAATGTGCAAGAACTACCAATAACATTTTGAAAACAAAACAGAATAAACATATCCTATCATAGTATTAAAAACTATAAAACTACAGTAGTTAACAAAAAGTGTTAGTCTGGTAGAGGACATGACAAATACTGGGTTAAACAATACCAAATTGCTGTTTCTGTATGTCCAAAACTTGAGTACTGGCAATTTCACTTATTTCAGCCTCTGAGTTCAAAAACAGAACCATGTTTGGGAATCTGCTCTATAATAAAGGATGGATTTCATACTGCATCATATTTCAAAAAACATGTTTCATTCATTTGGGGAAAACATCATTCCATTTACCTCACACAGCATCATATAAAATTAACTTCACATGAATTAATGACCTATATGCAAAAAAGTCAGAAAACAAAAAGTACCAGAAGAAATTAAGGGTTATTTTATTAACTTGGGAGTTAAAAGCCTTCTAAATAAAATAATAAGACCCCAATGCCATGAATATTATTAATACAGATGTCTAGGATAAAATTTTAAAACTCTGTCATCAGCAGGAAAAAAAGGTGGCAACGGGGAAGAGACAGCTGTCCCTTGGAATACGTGGGGGTTGGTTCCAGGACCCCTGCATATACCAAAATCCTCAACTGAAGTCCCACCGTAAGATCTGCAGTATCTGCCTATATTGAAGTTGGCCTTCCTATATGCAGGTTTGGCATCACCCGAATATTGTATTTTCAATCTTCCTCTGGTTGAAAACAATTCGAATATTAAGTGGACCTGTACAGTAGAACAAGCCTGTGCTGTTCAAGGGTCAACTGTATCTGCAAAATATGTTAACAAAGGTTTTCTGAGAAAGTTCACTCAAAAAGCTGTACTTTTGGTTTTAATATACCATTTGGTTTAATATACTATTTCCTTGAATAGCAGGTGAGGCCAAGTATCTTTTCATATTTTTATTGTACATTTGTATTTTTTATGTTAATGGCCTATTCATAACCTTTATTCATTCCACTAAATTGTCTTCCTTATATTAAGAGAATTCTATAAATTTTGCAATTATTTCCTTGCCAACCCATCTTTACTGGATTATTCACATCACTATCAAACATTAATACGGCCAATTTTAATAAACAACACACACAAAGAGAACCTAGAAACAGACCCTCATCTATATGGTCAAATGATTTAGACAATGGTGCTGAAACCATTCAATGAGGAAAGAAAAATCTTTTCAACAAATAGTGCTGGGAAAACTGGATATCCATGGGCAAGTCAGACCCTTCCCTGACACCATAAACAAAATTTAATTCCTAATGGATGAAAGAGTAAAAGTAAGACTAAAAGCAAGAACTAAAACTCTTGGAAGAAAACAGGAGAAAGCTTCATGACAATGGATTTGGCAATGTTTTCTTGGTTATGACACCAAAAGCACAGGGAACAAAAGGAAAAACACATAAAATGTGCTTCTTCAAATTAAAAACTTTAAATGTCAAATGACACAATCCACAGAGGGAAAAGGCAACCCCCACACTGGGAGAAAACATTTGCAAATCATATAATTGATAAAAGATTAATATTTAAAATATATACAGAACTCCTAAAGTCAACTACAAATAAACAACTCAACCCAATTTTAAAATGGGTTTAATTCACAGATGAAAAAAATTGAAGAGGACACAAAAAAGGACACCCCTGCCAACAAGAAACTATTGACCCCACGCCTCCTCCAGCTTCTACCTACTTCATTGTGAAACTTCTTTTAAAGAAGTTGCGCATTTGCGCTCTGGTCCCTGACCTCATTCGCTCTTCTGCTACACTACTCCATGGGCATGGTTCTTAAAAGGGCCACTTGGCCTCTTGCCTTGACACTTCTCAATGATATTTAACACAGGGGTAACCACTCTACTTCTTGAGATGCATTATTTTTGATTTTTGACATATTATCCCTTCTAGTTTTTCTCCTACCTTAATGATTGCTCTTTCAGCTTCCCTTGCTGGCCTCTCCTATTTATCAGACCTTTGTTTAAGTGCCACAGAGTCAAAATTTTGCTTCTCCATTGAAACTCCCTCCAAACTTGACCTATTCAGTCCTCTGGATTTAAATAATATAAAACACTATTGACTTCCAACTGTTTATATCCAGCATTGACCTCTCTCTGAGTGTCAAACTTGTGTACCATTCGTGTGTCTATGACATTTTACTAGGATATCTAGCAGGTGTCTCAAATTTAACATGTTTAAAAAAGAATACCCAACTTTCTGCCCTTACCTCCTCCCAAGCCCCACAACCTGCTTCTTATCTTATTTGCTTCTCAATAAATGATACCACTGGCTACTAAGTTGCTTAGGCCAAAACTTAATCATAATTCTTAGTTTCTTACTTTTCCTAAAACTCTATTTAGGCTTTTTCAACTATGGTTCTGAGAAAGAACTCAGCCCTGCTGATCTAAGACTGGATTAACTTCCCTCCTATGCATCTAGAAGAGAACAGCACATCCTTAAGAGAACTAAGAAAGATGGAAACCTCAGTCAGAAAGGCTGCTGGCCTGTGAGTAAGTCCTCTATCCACTATTATAACTCCAGAAAATGCCATCATATTTCACACAAGATAATGTAATAGGCTGTTCCTGGTCTCACAACTCCTGTCCTCAACCCTTTTCAGACCCTTCTCCACACAACAAGCAAAGTCATTTTGTAAAGTGTAAATCAGATTATAAACATCCCCTATTTTTATTCTCCAGAGGCTTCCTCCTTACATCATAAAACTTGAACTCCTTTTTGAGGTTTTACAAGACTCTCCCTGATCTAAATTCTGCCTACCTCTCTCTGACTTCATCTCCTGCTAGTCTCCTCTCTCTGCTTTCTTTGTCATACTGGTTTTCCTTCAATCCTTCAAATACGCAAAATAAATACCGTGTCAGTGACTCTGCATTTTCCGTTGTTTACCCAGAACACTGCTTGCCTTAGATCTCTAAATAGCTGCCACCTTCCTAACCTTCAGGTCTCAGGTCAAGGGCTGCCTCCTCACAAAGACTTTCTCTGACTACCCCAAAAGAACATGTCTCATCTGCTCCTCCCATCCCACTCCTCGGTTGTTTCCTTCACAGCACCTTTTACCCACTGAAATGATCTTGATTTCTTTACACATTTTAATGTCTGATTCCCATTACTAGAATACAAGATCTATGATGTTAAGAATTTTGTCGTGTTGATTGCCAAATACAGAGTAAACAATCAAGAAATGTTAGCTCTACTATATAGTAAAAATATACGGAATCAATTTTGGATGAGGAAAAAAGTCACATGTATTTGTAGTCTTAATTCACTGGAATAGAGGTATTTAAATATTATTCTTTTGAAAAAAACAGTCATCTAGTTTCCCAAATAACATGTGGAGAAATGACACTAGGAATATATTACTTACAGTTTCGTATGTAACAATTGGCAACTGATGACTCTGCCAGGAGTTCCATTCCCAAATCCTGTAATCTGCCAGAGTTTTCAGTTCCACATGCAGACAGAGCTGCCTGGTCAGCAGAAAAAAGGCTTTTCTGCATGTCTCCAGAAGTGGCAATGCTGCTTTTTATTTCTGAAAGTGTATTCTTTATATCAGTTTTCATACATCGAACTTCGGCCATTTGAGTTTTGAGTCTTTTTAGCATCTTTAAATCAGAGGGCACTCGCCACATTGCCTGCTGCTTCCTTTGGTCTTTATCTTTTCGAGAATATGATGCTTCGGAGAAATTGACAAGTCATGTTAACAAACGTTAATATTCATGAAATCATTTGTACATGAATATATGCAAATTTGATGTGTAAAATAAGCTAGGGCGCTTTACTTGATATCAACAATAAAACATGCACTGAATTCTGTTAATGAAAATAAAGATAAAGAATCCTAACTTATTCACACCTTCAGTTAGAATCTGAGTCACATCATACTCAAATTTGAATTACACATTTAATTCTAAAAGTTTAAAAGCTGCCCCACTGCCTTGTGCTTTCTTCTTTAAACTTCTCCACTTTTCTAAAACTTTCTGCAGAGCTTTTATTATGTTTATAACTGAAAAAAACGACAAAGAAAATCTAGAAGCCAAATACTTTGTTAAATCTGCCATATATAACATTATATTTAAAATATGTATTGCTGGCCAGGCGCAGTGGCTTACGCCTGTAATCCCAGCACTTCAGGAGACTGAGGTGAGAGAACTGCTTGAGGCCAGAAGTTCAACATCAGCCTGGGGAGCATAGTGACATCCTATCTGTACAAAAAAAATTTTTTTGATTAGCTAGGCTTGGCAATACCCTGACTGAACTTCCATTTCTGATAATTTTCTCAGAATTGTAAGCTTTCTGAAATACAGTCTGAATCTAACCACTTCTAAAATAAAACAATGGCTCTTCATGCCTACTATGAATAAATTCCTCCGGCTAGCATGTAAGTCCTTTCATAAAATGGACCCAACATGACTTTCTAGTTCTACTTACCACTGTATGTACCTTAAAATCTGGTTCAACTAGATTACCTGATACCTTTTAATACTCCTTTACATGGTTAAGAACATGAATTTGAAGTTAATCTGACAAATGTTCACTAAATATGTGTTGAAATAAATCACAGAAAAAAAATAAACATCAAAACCTAAGCAGGCCAGGTGCAGTGGCTCACGCCTGTAATCCCAGCACACTCTGGGAGGCCGAGGCAGGTGGATCACTTGAGCTCAGGAGTTTTGAGACAAGCCTGGCCAACATGGTGAAACCTGTCTCTACAAAAAATTACCTGGGATTACAGGGATTCACGCCTGTAATCCCAGCTACTCAGGTGGCTGAGGTACGAGAATCACCTGAACCCATGAAACGGAGGTTGCAGTGAGCTGAAATCCTGCCATTGCACTCCAGCCTGGGCAACAGAGTGAGACTCTGTCTCAAAAACAACAACAACAACAACAGCAAAAAACAAGCAAACAAAAAAGGACCCAAGCAAACCTTTTCAATAAAAAGAAAGTCCTATCTTTCTGCACACTAGCTTACTAACATCCCTTCACTGAAAGGTATTTTCATTTGGCTTCTATGAGTGTTTCTCTTGGTTTTTCTCCTTTCTAAAAGCTCTTTATCTGGGTCATCTTCCTCACACTCAGTAAAAACAGATGTTCATCAGGATTATGTTCCTGGCTCTCTTCTTTTAAAATATTCTCAAAATTCTTTTGCAATCTCACACCCTTGGTTTTAATTATCCAGTATCACCTCCAGAAAAATAACTGTCTGTATTCCAGTTTTTTGTTTTTTGTTTTTGAGATGGAGTTTCACTCTTGTTGCCCAAGCTGGAGTGCAACGGTGCAATCTCGGCTTACTGCAACCTCCGACTCCCAGGTTCAAGCCATTTTCCTGCCTCAGCCTTCTAAGTAGCTGGGATTACAGGCACCTGCCACAATGGCGGGCTAATTTTTTGTATTTTTAGTAGAGACAGGGTTTCACCATGTTGGCTAGGCTGGTCTCAAACTCCTGACCTCAGGTGATACACCAGCCTCAGCCTCCCAAAGTGCTGAGATTACAGGAGTGAGCCACTGCACCTAGCCCCAGTTCTTAATTTTTAGCTGTCTACTGGTCCTAATTTGATGTCACACTGTTATGCCCAACTCAAGATGTTTAAATCCAAAACTTGCTTTTTCTTTCTACTATTTTCCCCACCCTCATTATCATCAGCATTTTATCATCTATGTTTGAAATTCAGATAACCTCATTTATATTATTTCTACACAGAAAACTAGTTTTTTTTTTTGTTTTTTTTTGAGACAGAGCCTGTATCTGTCGCCCAGGCTGGAGTGCAGTGGTGCCATCTCAACTCACTGCAACCTCCGCCTCCCGGGTTCACTCCATTCTCCTGCTGAGTAGCTGGGACTACAGGCGCCTGCCACAACGCCCGGCTAATTTTCTGTGTCCTTGGTAGAGATGGGGTTTCACCGGGTTAGCCAGGATGGTCTCGATCTCCTGATCTCGTGATACGCCCACCCTGGCCTCCCAAAGTGCCGGGATTACAGGCGTGAGCCACTGTGCCCGGCCAAAAACTAGTTTTAAAAGAAATCTTATTGTTTAGTTTGCATTTTCCCAATGAGACTGAATATTTTCAAAAACATGATTTTACCTGTCTATAAAATATACCATTGTATGGTTATGCTGTAATTTATTCAGCTACAACTGTATTGTTGAATATTTTTAAACATCTGATTGTTTTCTCTTTGGAATATACTCCTCAAAGTGAAATTCCAGGTTTAAAGGATATAGGTATTTTAAAACTACTGCAAAATTGTCCTTCAAAAAGGTTAAACCAACTTACATATCCACCTACGGAATCAGAACCTGTCTGTTTCACTGGGCCTTTGCAAACAACACTTGTCATTTAAGTAAAACTTTATATAAAGCATACTTGGCGCACACGTAAAAGGCAACTGTTTCATAACCTAAAGACAGTCTTTTAAACTGAGGATCCAGACTTTCAGGAAGTATATCTGGCTCCTAGGAATGAAGAAGCCTAAATAATCTGGGCTCCATGTCCCTACACCAGTAGAGGAGCTCTATTTCTGTTACTTACACAGAGGTTCTGCCTTGGACTTAGATTGAAAAATGAGTTCTCTTGCCTTAAAGCTGCATCAAAATCAGAGTTCTAAATCATTGATTTGATGTATATAATACTATTGTTTAAGAAGGTAGAAAATATTTGTCATATATTTTTTAATATACTGAATATACTTTAGAAAGCATTCCAACAAAATGGTTTTAAAATGTAGTTTTAAAGGCAAATCCTTAGTTGTCCAAAATGACTCTATCCCTGAGTTTTAAAAAGCCCATGTTTGACTATACAAATCTCCACTTTATTATAGTAACACAAATGTAATTTCTATTTAACAAATAACCTTTGCACAGAAAGCATTGCTGCCAACTGGTGTACATTTTTAAGCTATTGAACATCGAAGAATGAGTAAGTCACCTTTTTCTATGTTCAATTTAGATACAGTTCCACTTGGAAATAAGGGAATTCATGAAGCCTGACCAAAAAAAGTCCATTCACAAAGAAGATAACTGTATTTCATCCATATGAAACTATCCATATCAAACTATCAGGCAAAATATGAGTAGCAAAATCATAAAAAACCTTCTTGTGGGCATTTTTACTTTGTTTTGCACAAATCACCTTTGAACAGTAATTTAAAAATTAATTTGGTTGATATAAATGTCATTTTAGGGTACACAATGAAAACACAGAAATACACCATGTTCCACACATAGCTGAAATACTTAAATGAAAATTCAAAAGTTCTTTTAGACAGCCACAGAAAAAGGAAATTATCACTGGTATTATTTTACCTGTGGGCTGCAGAAGTGAAGCAGGTGGGCGAGGTTGTAAGCCCCACAAATTTTCTATACTGCTCCGGTCCTTAAGGTCCAACAAATGTATTAAAATTAATGGATCAATGTCTAGTAAACTACTGGTAGCAGCAGAGCATAAATGTGTTCTTCTTGATATTCTACTACTGGAACCCACATAGCCATGGCTACTACCTGCAAAAGAGGTGTAGGAAATGTATGATATACATATCTGCACAAATTTAGCTATATTGAAATGAAAAAATGAACTGGTTAACATTATATGAATACTTGTCTATGGACCTATCTCTTAGGAGTTCAGGTTCATGATAAGAAGCAGAAAGAAGGACCCAGACGGCCAGAGTTGTACACTAGCACAGTGATTGAGTGGTGGCCTCATTAGTACTTAGAATTCAGAAGCAAGCACCAACCCCATCCTGAGCCCTAGAAAAAAACAGATGACAATGTGTACAATGTGCACAATTGGAGGGATGAGGGGTGAGGGTGAGGAGGAGATTATATCCCGTGACCACCTGGTTTTAGAGAAAGAAGACAAATTCCCATACTATAACAGATTACAGAGTATTAGACACCAAAATAGGAATCTCCTCCAAGTCTCTGGGCAGCAAAATGTACAGGTCATGACGGTTTGGTAGACTTTTTCCACTTTGATTAAATAATGGGGTACAATTTGAAGTTTTCAGACTGTCATGTTAATGACTGATGCATATTACAGACATCTGTAAGCAGATATTATGCCTATAGCCCTATACTGGACTATGCTCTTTAAGCCAAGAAAAGCATCTGACTTTTCTCTAGCACCTAGTTATAATACATAGCAAATACCAGGTATGGAAATGTTGCTTAAAACTGACCTTCTTCAATAAAGCTGTTTAAATATATTCTAAAGAGAACATTTTAAAAAATGCTACATGTAAGAAAGTAGGTAATATAAAATATTAAAAAGTCAGGTTCTGACTACCCATGAGTATTTCAGACAGATCCAGAAGGATATAACTTAGGAGGAAAGCTCCATTATTCAGAAGCTTCAAGCCAATTAATAATTTATGCTTTTCACATCCTCATGTTCTCACTGTCTCCCACTTCTACCTCCTCTTCTAAGGATTATTATCTCACTGACAGTTTTTCTGCCCAGCCTCCGTAAACACTGCAATTCCTATTAAATAACAGAAAACAATTTCCCCTTCACACTGAACAAAAACAAAAACAAAACACTTCGTTTTTTTTTTGAGATACAGTCTCACTGTTGTCCAGGTTGGAGTGCAGTAGCCCAATCTCCGCTCACAGCAACCTCCACCTCCCGAGTTCAAGCGATTCTCCTACCTCAGACTCCCGTGGCGGAGACTGTACAGACATGCGCCACCACACCCGGCTAATTTTTGTATTTTCAGTAGAGATGGGGTTTCACGGATGGTCTGGGTCTCCTGACCTAGTGATCCACCCGCCTCAGCCTCCCAAAGTGCTGGGATTACAGGCGTGAGTCACCACACCCAGCTGAAAACTGTTTTTACCTCTTTTCTTTTACTAAGGAATTCCCAAATTGGGTTGTATGTCAGTCAGCTGAAGGAGATTTTAAAATTACATCCTAGATATACTGAATAAGAACACTGGGGGTAAGAGGCTGGGTGCAATGGCTCACGCCTGTTATCCCAGCACTTTGGGAGGCTGAGGTGTGTGGATCACCTGAGGTCAGGAGTTCGAGACCAGCCTTGCCAACATGGAGAAACCCCATCTCCACTAAAAATACAAAAAAATAGCCAGGTGTGGTGGCAGGCACCTGTAATCCCAGCTACTCGGGAGGTTGAGGCAGGAGAATCACTTGAACCTGAGAGGCAGAGGTTACAGTGAGCCAAGATCACACCACTGCACTCTAGTGTGAGTGACAGAGTGAGGCTCCATCTCAAAAAAAAAAAAAGGATACGGGCGTGAGATCCAGGACTTATTACCAAAAAGCTAGTCAGACTATTCTTACGTATAGTAAGCCCAGTAGCCCAGTGAATAGAGTTTACTGCCCTAATATCTGGTTCTCCTTTAAAAATGGAAGTTGCTCATTCTTCCATGTTAAATGCACTTACAGTAGAGAAAGCAGCGTCTCCTGTTTCTCACTGCTTTTTCAGGCCATTATTCTCACCACTGAACAATAACTTTTTTACTCCCCCTGTGGGTATGACCTTTGGCTACTCCCCTTTCAAATGTTCCCATCTTTCTCTCTCTCTTTTTTTTGAGACGCAGTCTCGCCTCCCAGGTTCAAGTGATTCTCCTGCCTCAGCCTCCCTCGTAGCTGGGATTACAGGCATGCGGCACCATGCCCGGCTAATTTTGTATTTTTAGTAGAGATGGGGGTTTCTCCATGTTGGTCAGGCTGGTCTTAGAACTCCCGACCTGAGGTGATCAGCCCGCCTTGGCCTCCCAAAGTGCTGGGATTACAGGCAGGAGCCAGTGTGCCCGGCCTATGTTCTTACCTTTCTACCCACTATCACATTTCCCCACAGGCATCAAAGACTTTGGGTTGGCATCGATTTCAGTTTCTCTCTTTCCAAGCTATTCTGTGTGTCTCATATATAAATGTACAGCCCAATGAATACTCACAAAGTGATCACACCCAGATGAAGAAATAGATCATCAGTACCCCAAAACCCCCTCCTATGCCTCCTAAAATTGCTCACTACTTCTACTCTACAAAAGTAATCTTCATCCTAACTTAAATTACAGATTGGTTTTGCCTGTTTGTATTTATGTAAAAGTAGTAACAGAGTATGCTCTTACGCTCTTCTTTGGTCAACATTATTCATGAGATTCATCTATATGGCTGTATATAGGAGTAGCTTATTCATTTACTTAAAAAAAAATTTTAATATTCTTTTTAAATATTTTTCTTTTCTTTTCTTTTCTTTTTGGGACAGAGTCTTGCTTTGTCACCCAGGCTGGAATACAGTGGTGCAATCTTGGCTCATCGCAACTTCCACCTCCCAGGTTCAAATGAATCTTATGCCTCAGCCTCCCGAGTAGCTGGGATTACAGGCATGCGTCATTTCACCCAGCTAATTTTTTCTATTTTTAGTAGAAATCAGGTTTTGCCATATTGGTCAGGCTGGTCTTGAACTCCTGGCCTCAAGTGACCCACATGACTCAGCCTCCCAAAGTGCTGGGATTACAGGCATGAGCCACTGCCTCATTTTCATTATTACTGTGCAGCATCAGTTTATGAATATATCCAATTTATTTCTCTATTCTATTGGAAAACAATTTGGGTTGCTTCTAGCTTTTGGCTATTAAGAATAAAGCTATGCAGCCAGGCACAGTGGCTCATGCCTGTAATCCCAGCACTTTCAGAGGCCGAGGCAGGTGGATCACGAGGTTAGGAGTTAAAGACCAGCCTGGCCACGATGGTGAAACCCCATCTCTACTAAAAATACAAAAATTAGCCAGCCATGGTGGAGGGCGCCTGTAATCCCAGTTACTTGGGAGGCTGGGGTAGAACTGCTTGAACCTAGGAGGCAGAGGTTGCAGTGAGCTGAGATCACGCCACTGCATTCCAGCTTGGGTGACAGAGCAAGACTCAAAATAAACTATGCTTCTGAAGTTCACATAGAAAAAAAAACCTCATAAAAAGACAAACGGATCAGTGGCAGGTTCTTCTCCATTTGTGCCAAGCGATATGAATCTTGCTAAAATATCACACTGATATACTTGAGTTCATTACAGCATACTGCCTGTATGCATTATCATGACACTCAAGGCCCTATTACAGTCTAGTCCTAAACTACCTTTCCAGAATATTCTACATTTTCACATCCTTTATTTTGTTATAAATTACATACTGATATTTACAGTCATAAAATCTTGTAATGATCAGTGCTGGATTTTCATTTAAAAATTATGCTCATTCATTTTTCTAACATCTGTGGGCCAGGTGCAATAGCTCACACCTGTAATCCCAACACTTTGGGAGGCTGAGGCAGGAGGATTAATTGAGGCCAGGAGTTGGAGACCAGCCAGGGCAAGAGAGAAAGACTCCGTCTCTACAAAAAATAATTAGTTGGGTGTGGTGGCATCTGCAGACGTCTTCTTATGAGAACTGCTTTTAGTTTATTCAGTTATTTGAATTTAAGTGAAAGATAATTTATGTTAAAAACAATTTGTGCTGAAAAGGTTGTAAATATTCTAATCCAGATTACTGGCTCACTGAATCCAGTGAGTAGGAAAAAATCAGTTTGTATTTGCTGGTTGTGTGTGTGTGTGCGTGTGTTAAGAGACAGGGTCTTGCTCTGTCACCCACGCTGGAGTACAGTGGTGCAATCATGGCTCACTGTACCCTTGAACTCCTAGGCTCAAGCGATCCTCTTGCCAGGCTCCCAAGTAGCCAGGACTACAGCCACTTGAGTCAATAAATATTTCTTGTTTCAAGCTATCTCCTTAATATGGTCCATAAAAGGAGATTATTAAGTAAAAATTTAACTTTATACCTAGCTTTTATATAAGCCCAACCATCTCCTTTTTAACGCATAACATAACATCGTAATTCTTTAGATGACATAACTTTTTAGTCAATTGTGTAGTTCTAAAACATTAACCAGGCCTGGCACAGTGGCTCACATCTGTAATCCCAGCGCTTTGGGAGGCAGAGGTGGGTGGATCACTTGAGGTCAGGAGTTTGAGACCAGCTGGCCAGCATGGTGAAACCCCATCTCTACTAAAAATACAAAAAAGTTAGCCGGGAATGGTGATGCATGCCTGTAGTCCCAGCTATCTGGTAGGCTAAGGTAGGAGAATGGCCTGAACCCGGGAGGCAGAGGTTGCAGTGAGCCGAGATCGTGCCATTGCACTCCACCCTGGGCAACAGAGCAAGACTCTGTCTCAAAAAACAAAAAACACATAAACCATTCGATGCTTGAAATGGACCTTCATAATAAGCATATAACAAGAAAGCATTTCCACACTCTGCCCACTGTCACCCTGATCTAGCTTTTTTATTGCCTTGGTTTAAAAAGCTTTTTATTGGCCGGGCGTGGTGGCTCACGCCTGGAATCCCAGTACTTTGGAAGGTCGAGGAGGGCAGATCACGAGGTCAGGAGATCAAGATCATCCTGGCTAACACAGTGAAACCCCGTCTCTGCTAAAAATACAAAAAATTAGCTGGGCGTCGTGGCGGGCGCCTGTAGTCCCAGCTACACGGGAGGCTGAGGCAGCAGAATGGTGAGAACCCAGGAGGCAGAGCTTGCAGTGAGCCAAGATCATGCCACTGCACTCCAGCCTGGGCTACGGAGCGAGACGCCATCTCAAAAGAAAAAAAAAAAGCTTTTTATTTGAGTATAGTTTTAGGTTTACAGGAAAGGTAAAAATACAGACAGTTTCTGTAAAACCCAGACCCAATTTCCCCAATGTTAATACCTTTCATTACTATGGTATATTTGTGACAACTAATGAACCAATACTGATATATTATTAACTAAATCCTATTGAGATTTTAGTAGTTTTCCCCTAATGTTCTTTTTCTGTTCAGAGTCTCACCTAGAGTATTGAAATACATTTAGTTGCTCCTGTCTTTTTAGACTCTTCTGGTCTATGACAGTCTCTCAGATTTTCTTTATATCTGAAAAGTATGTCAAATATTTTGTAGAATGTTCCTCAGTTAAGGGTACGACTTTTTCCCTCATGATTAGATTGTCTGTGGGTTTTTAGAGAGAGAAGATACTACAGATATAAAGTACCATTCTCAACATATCAACATGACTTATCACTTAAAATACTATCAACACGCTATCAACATGACCTATCACTTATAATACTAAATTTAATCACCCGGTAGGTAATGTTTGCCAAGTTTCTCTACTTTGAAGTTGTTTCCCCCTTTTGAAACTGTACTCTTCAGAAGCAAGTAATTAAGCATAGCCTACATTTAAGGAGTAGAAGTTATATTTCATCTCCTTGAGGAGGGAGTATTTAAATAATTTGGAATTCTTTTGTATGTATACTGTCATATTCTAGCTAATTGTTCATAAATCCACTCACCTTTAGGTTATAAATTACTTAGTGTTGTATTTTCCAGGTAGGCACGATATTTAACAAATTTGTGCCAAATATATAAATTTCCCAAAGCATATAATAAAAATAAACTGGTTGATTATTATGTCTTCAACATCTAGAATACAGTGCCTGAATTACTAAAGAACATTCAGAATTATAACACAGGCTCCATTAAGAACAGGGATATCTTGTTATTCAATATTTTCATAATTGTATCTCTAAATAGTAAAACTGTACACAGTTCAAGTGCTCAGTAAATATTTGATGAATATATAATTCAAAAATGTAAACTCTTCTTTACCCTAAGTGTATATAAATGTTATATATAAGAATATCCCTACCACACAGTTTAAGAGAGGAAAGAATGGACCTAACTAAAAGAAAACACACAAAGCTGAAAAGTCAGTCAGTCAGTAAGACCTAATGCTATGCCAGACAAGGATTAAGTCACATGCTCCCTATACTTAAAGAATAAACTACATTCTAACTGCAAACAGGGTTTCTTCTTTTTTCTAGAAGCTAAGCAAGCGCTAGCCTCAAGATAAGCAATATTGAAACAATTGCAGCTTACTGACTGCCAGATGCTGCCTGTTCTACAAGCCATAACTACAGAGCTTTCATTGGACAAAAGACTGATTTCAGCAACTTTCTCCTGTTAAGAGTCGCCAACCATGGACTGGTTCTGGCCCGTATACAGAGGTTGAGCATTGAGTGCCTTTGTGTTGTTGGTTTTACCTTTTGACAACAGGGCCTAATTGTAATGCATTTAAATGTTCAGTCCCCAGTTCAAAGTAAACACAAAATGCATGTAACATGCATGTTTGTCTACTATGCATACATGTGTTCCCCTCTTCATGATATTCATAGCTCCTCCTATACCCTGTTGAATCCATTTAGTCGTACTTGGCCAACTTATTCAGTATCAATTCCTATGTTACCCTTCCCTCCTGCAAAGTGCCTGCTTTTAGTCTTTGCCAGAGGCTATACTTCACAGCTTGTCAGGATGGCCAGTCTTTATAAGAATTAAAGCTTTCTCTCTAAATTTGTAGATCTTGTGATTCTTTGAAGTTCCTCCTGACTAAAGAATGACACAGAGGAATGAGAGAAGACTAAGGAAACAAACAGGAATCCAGACATAAAGGAATTTATGTGCCATGTTAACAAGTTTGGACTTTATCCTATAATAAATATAATCCTTAAAGAGTTTTTAAGTAGAGAAATAACATGATTAGATATTATTTTCATTATTTTCTTTTCTGAGACAGGGTCTCACTCTGTTGCCTAGGCTGGAGTACAGTGGTGCTATCTCAGCTTACTGCAGGCTCCGCTTTCTGGCTGAGGTGATCCTCCCACCTCAGCCTCCCAAATAGCTGGGACCACAGGCAGCAATTTTGCCACCACATCTGGCTAATTTTTTTGTATTTTTTGTAGAGACAGGGTTTCACCACGTTGCCCAGGCTGGTCTCAAACTCCTGGACTCAAGCGACGCACCCACATCAGCCTCCCAAAGTGCTGAGATTACAGGTGTGAGTCACCAAGCCTGGCAGAGAAGTAACACGATTAGATATTAATCAGAAAGAAAAAAACACCCTTATTCTGAATCCATGCTATAAAAATGGATTCATGCTGTAAAAACAGAGGGGAACAATAACAAATACAAAGAACCCAGGTGAAAGGCTGTTGTGAAAGACAGAGGCCTAGACTAGAAATGGCAAAGGAGTGGGAGTATCAAATGAATTTACGCACGATTTAGGAGACAGAACCAACAGATCTTGGTAATACACTAAAGGTAAACTTTTAGGGAGAGGAAGAAGTAAAGAATGTGCAGCACTATCAGTCAGGGTAGCTACTGCTGACAGGCAGGCTGGCAGATGAAAAGACAGTAATTTGTGTTTGGGAGGTGCTGAGTCACACCAAGACATGGGTTTGGAAATTACTGAAAAGACAAAGGCTAAAGAAAGAACTTGAAGAGTAATCAGCATATAGATAGTACCTGAAATACAGGTGTGGATATGATTACCCAGGATTAAAGTCAGGAGCAGAAAGAATATAGGGCTTAGGCTGGAGTTGAAATGGTGAGGACTAGTATTTAAGAAGTCTTTAGTTATCCAAGCATATTAAGAGTATGTCAGTGTCAGCCAGGCGCAGTGGCTCATGCCTGTAATCCCAGCACTTTGGGAGGCCAAGGCGGGCGGATCACGAGGTCAGGAGATCGAGACCATCCTGGCTAACACGGTGAAACCCCGTCTTCACTAAAAATACAAAAAGTTCTCTGGGCGTGGTGGCGGGTGCGTGTAGTCCCAGCTACTCGGGAGGCTGAGGCAGGAGAATGTCGTGAGCCTGGGAGGCGGAGATTGCAGTGAGCCAAGATCGCACCACTGCACTCCAGCCTGGGCAACAGAGCGAGACCCCGTCTCAAAAAAAAAAAAACAAAAAACAAAACAAAACAAAAAAACAAGAATATTGTTCACACTGAGGAGAACACGGGTAAAACAGAAACAGTAGAAAGCTAACTTTTAATTACTCTAGCCAAGATTCACTACTTAATTAAATAGATCGGAGAACACACAAGAAAGTACTCATTATATAAGTCAGTTCCTCCAAGGAGAAGCAGTGTAGTTTGGGAGACAAATGCTGGGTCCACAAACCCAGGACAATCTGGAGTTCTAGTCTGGTTGTACTAACAACCAGCTATATGACCAGGCAACTAAAAACCATAAAATGAGCTCTTTAAGATCCTTTGTAAGTCTAAGAGTCAATTATTCCATTGAGATCATTCTATAGTCCAGGAAGATATACAAATAAGACTTTATATCAGAAAGAACAGTATAAAATATAAGCATGGGATACAGACAAAACTGGGGATTCAATTACTCTCATTTACTAAATTGCTAAAAGTTGGCAAGTTGCTGTAATTTCTCTATCCATCAGTGAATGTACCACCAGAATTTTATTAATATAAGGTATATAAAGTGCTTCTCACAGTGCCTGGTACATAAGAACATTTTTCAAATGGTAGCTATTATTATTAAGTATCTTCAGTAATAAACTCTAAAAAATCCATATTACAAGATATAGCACTTCCAACACCACGAACCATGTACAAGCAGTGGCTACCACCTATTTAAAATATAATAGTCAGAGAAGAGCAGGGAGAAAATAGAATGGCTTGGAGGCAGTGGGTGACCTCATTACCTGCAGGTCCTGCAGCTGCATCTTCCATGAGTTCTCCCTCTTCTAATTCCATGTTGTTATATTCCACATCATTCTCTCCAGACCTAAGAATATACAAAATCCATCACTCATATAGAGCGATACAATAAACGTTCTTCACACCTCAACAAATTTTATGATATGCAGATTTTTCTGTGAAATAAGATATTTCTAAATACAAAAAGGAGAAAGATTTTTTGTCATTATCCAAATTTAAGTAGCGGTAATATTATTGTTTAAACAACCTTCAAAAAATATCGGCCAGGCACGGTGGCTCACGCCTATAATCCCAGCACTTTGGGAGGCTGAGGTGGGCGTATCACAAGGTCAGGAGATCGAGACCATCCTGGCTAACACAGTGAAATTCCCGTCTCTACTAAAAATACTAAAAATTAGCTGGGCTTGGTGGCGGACACCTGTAGTCCCAGCTACTCAGGAGGCTGAATCAGGAGAATGGCGTGAACCCAGGAGGCGGAGCTTGCAGTGAGCCAAGATTGCACCACTGCACTCCAGCCTGGGCGACAGAGCGAGACTCCATCTCAAAAAAAAAAGGAAAAAAAAAAATCAGCCAGTTCTTCTTACAAAGCTAAGGAAAAAAAGGAATTAAAAAAATACATATCAAGGCCAGCTGCAGTGGCTCACACCTGAAATCCCAGCACTTTGGGAGGCTAAGGTGGGCGGATCACCTGAGGTCAGGATTTCGAGACCAGCCTGGCCAACAAGGCAAAACCCTGTCTCTCCTAAAAATACAAAAATCAGCTGGATGTTGTGGTGGGCGCCTGTAATCCCAGCTCCTCAGGAGGCTGAGGCAGGAGAATCAGTTGAACCTGGGAGGTGGAGGTTGCAGTGAGCCAAGATTGCACTACCGCACTCCAGCCTGGGCAACAGAGCGAGACTCTGTCTCAAGAAGGACAGGACAGGACAGGACAGGAAAGGAAAGGAAGATTAAAAAAAAAAGAACTGTGTCAGGCAAAAAAAAAAAAAAGAAATAAATGAAACACTAATAAATCTAAGAACCACTGTGAGAAGAAATTACAACTTCAAAGAACTGGTAGCTTAATGGTAATAAATTAGGCTTAAAATACTACATTTTAACATCCAAAAACAAAGGCCCAAATTACTGTATATGACTAAATACTATTTTCCAAAATAAAATTTCAGAAAAGAGGGTATTGACTAGGCCATACAAAGTCTCTCATATTAAAAAACACTCACTATTACTTTATTTTAAACAACAAAGTACTATTTGAAACAGTACCAATCAATGATAGTCTTGGATATTTAAGGAAATCTCAAGATAAGCATCCAGCTTGACAATGTAAGGAGCTCTGTAGATCTGCTTGTTAGTCAAACTGGTGACAATTATTTTAAAAACAACCACTTAACGACTCTGGAAATGGTCCCAAGGGTATACAGCAAATGAAGAAACATCTACTCAAAAAAATCTATAAAACCTGGGTAAGACAAGTGGGTATCCGCAGGATTTGAACCAAGACCACTCCGCTTCCTAACCTGGCATTACAGAAATTCCCCTCCAGATTGGTGCAGTGAAGAACATAGGCCTCTCACTTCCCGAGCTTCCAAGAGGAGGGCTATATTCCTGGGAGTGGCAAGATATCTCCATTTCTCATTCTGCCCCCAGCTACCTATTGCTGATGCTATAGTACAGGCACACACGGCCAAGAGGTGGAGACTCCCTTCTGCTGAGACCCACTTGTGGAATAGAGGCTCTACTTGGATGCAGCATGATGAGAATACTGGGGCCCAGATCATCCCTGCCCCAGCTTATTCATAAGGTGGAGGTCCCAAGCCTGAAAAGGAAAGAACTAAGGCTACTGTCCCCAACATCCCGTTAGCTCAGCTTCTAAAGTAAGAGAGGTATACTTTTATCCTCACTGTAACTTCAAAGTTTTGGCTCAGAGATTTTGCCTACGGGGAGAAGCAGAGACACATACAACACTCAGAGAAACATACAACACTATTAACAGCATCAACAAAATACAGTTGGCCTTCTATATCTGTGGGCTCTGCATCTGCACATTCAACCAACTGTGGATCAAAGATATTTTTTAAGGCCTGGTACGGTGGTTCATGCCTGTAATCCCAGCACCTGGGGAAGCCGAGGCTGGAGACTGCTTGAGCCTAGGAGTTCGGGGCCAGCCTAGAACAACATAGTAAGGCCATAGTGAGACCCCGTCTCTACAAAAAATTAAAAAATTAGCCAGGTGTGTTGGCATGCACCTTTAGTCCTAGCTACTTGGAAAACTAAGTGGGAGGATCACTTGAGCCCAGGAGGTCGAGGTTGCAGTGAGCCGTGATCACAACACCACTGCACTCCAGCTTGGGTGACAGGGCAAGACCCTGTCTCAAAAAATAAAGTTGGCCAGGTACGGGGGCTCACGTCTGTAATCCCAGCACTTTGGGAGGCCGAGGCAGGTGGATCACCTGAGACCAGGAGTTTGAAACCAGCTTGGCCAACATGGCAAAACCCTGTCTCTACTAAAAATACAAAAAATTAGTCAGGCGTGGTGGCAGGTGTGTATAATCCCAGCTACTCAGCAGGCTGAGGCAGGAAAACCACTTGAACCCGGGAGGTGGAGGCTGCAGTGAGCTGAGATTGTGCCATTGCGCTCCAGCCTGGGCGAGAAGAGCGAAACTCCATCTCAAAAAAAAATAAATAAAACAAAACAAAATAAAGCCATGCACAGACTTCTTCCCCTTGTCATTATTCTGTATACTATAGAGCATAACAACATAGCATTTACATTGTATTAGGTGTTATAAGTAATCCAGAAATGATTTAAAGTATAGGGGAGGATGTGTATAGGTTATAT
Organism: Rhinopithecus bieti; assembly: GCF_001698545.2. Lineage (NCBI taxonomy): Eukaryota > Metazoa > Chordata > Mammalia > Primates > Cercopithecidae > Rhinopithecus > Rhinopithecus bieti. The sequence goes on from NW_016823439.1 coordinate 1,086,911, forward strand.
GCAACTACTCTGCCATTTTATATAAGAGACTTGAGCATCCTAAGATTTTAGTATCCAAGGAGGAGTCCTAGAACCAATACCGCAAGGATACTGAGGGACAACTGTACTAGCAAACAGAATCCAGCAACATATAAAAAGAATTGTGAGCCAAGCGTGATGATGCACACCAGTAGTCCTAGCTACTAGGAAGGCTGAAGCAGGTGGATCACTTGAGGCCAGAGTTCAAGGTTACAGGGAGCTATAATCATGCCACAGTACTCCAGCCTGGCCACAAAGCAAGATTTTCTTAGAAAAAAAAAAATTTCTGGGTGTGGTGGCTCACACCTGTAATCCCAGCACTTTGGCAGGCCAAGGCAGGCGGATCACGAGGTCAGGAGATCGAGACCATCCAGGCTAACACGGTGAAACCCCATCTCTATTAAAAATACAAAAAAAACTTAGCCAGGCCAGGTGGTGGGAGCCTGTAGTCCCAGCTACTCGGGAGGCTGAGGCAGGAGAATGGTGTGAATCGGGAAGCGGAGCTTGCAGAGCGGATATCGCGCCACTGCACTCCAGCCTGGGTGACAGAGAGAGACACCGTCTCAAATTAAAAAAAAAAAAGGACAACCAGGCAAGGTGGATCACGCTTGTAATTCCAGCACTTTGGGAGGACGAGACAGTGGATCACGAGATCAGGTGTTTGAGACCAGCCTGACCAACATAGTGAAACCTCGTCTCTACTAAAAATACAATAAATTAGCCAGGGGTGGTGGTGGGTGCCTATAATCCCAGCTACTCAGGAGGCTGAGACAGGAGAATCGCTTGAACCTGGGAGGCGGAGGCTGCAGTGAACCGAGATCATGTCATTGCACTTCAGCCTGGGTGACAGTGCGAGACTCTGTCTCAAAAAAAAAAAATTTACACACTATGACCAAGTGGGATGTGTCCCAGGAAGGCAAGCTTGGTTTAAAAATCCAAAAATCGCCAGGCGCAGTGGCTCACACCTGTAATTGCAGCACTTTGGGAGGCTGAGGTGGGCAGACCACCTGAAGTCAGGAGTTCAAGACCAGCCTGGCCAACGTGGTGAAATCCCGTCTCCACTAAAAATACAAAAAAATAGCCAGGCGTGGTGGTACGTGCCTGTAATCCTTGCTATTCGGGAGGCTGAGGTGGAAGGATCAGTTGAACCCAGGAGGTGGAGGTTGCAGTGAGCCAAGATCGTGACACTGCATGCCAGCCTGGGTGACAGAGCAAGACTCCGTCTCAAAAAAAAAATTTATCCACATTAATGATATTCATTAATTAGTTCATCAATAGGGCAGAAGGGAAAGCTCTTCCTTAAATTGCAACTAATGAATAAGAAATAATGGAATTAGAAAAACACCACTTGGCAATCAACACAATAACCTTTTTCAAGCAACACTCATCAAGGGGTGTCAAAATTTATAGGAAAAGTAGGAAGAAAATACGATATTTACAGTCCCATACACAAGATACTTATTAATTATAAAGGAAAAAGTAGTAATTTTGGAGTGCAGAAATCTGGCGGATGCTACCTCAACCAAGTGATCAAAATTAACCACAAGTAATGGGACATATTGACATCATGCTCCACTCCCATATGATGCAGTGAAAAGGATACATTATCATTTCCGTAGTATCCCTGCCAAAACTGTGTAATCTCTATCTAATCACGAGGAAACTTCAGACTAATCCAAATTGAGGGACTTTCTACAAAATAAAACATTCTATATTTCTCAAAAAGTATTAGTCATGAAAAACAATTTTTTTTTTTGGAGACAGTCTCGCTCTGTGGTCCAGGCTGGAGTGCAGTGGTGCGATCTTGGCTCACTGCAAGCTCCGCCTCCTGGGTTCATGCCATTCTCCTGCCTCAGCCTCCCGAGTAGCTGGGACTATAGGCACCCGCCACCACGCCCGACTAATTTCTTTTGTATTTTAGTAGAGACGGGGTTTCACCGTGTTAGCCAGGATGGTCTCGATCTCCTGACCTCGTGATCCGCCCGCCTTGGTCTCCCAAAGTGCTGGGATTACAGGTGTGAGCCACCGCGCCCAGCCGAAAAACAAATTTTTAAAAAAGTAACCCAGATTGAAGATAACTAAATCAATTTAACAACTAAATGCAATGTGATCCTGACAAAGGACATTACTGGCAAATTTTTAGAAGGTTACAGTATTACATTAATGTTAATTTCCAGATCTTGATAACTATTCTATAGTTATGTAAGAATATCCTTGTTTTTAGAAAAGTAGACAATGAGAAGTATATTCAATCTCAAGTGCTTCAGAAAAAAATTATATACAGAGAAACATAAAGCAAAATATTAATAGTGAATGAATCTGTGTGAAGGAAATATGGAATTCTGAACTTTTCTTAGGCATAAAATAATTTCAAAATTCAAATTTAAAAGTTAAAACAAAACAAAAATTATTGGCTAAGAGTCCAGAGATTAGAGGGAGAAAACTGGCTATTGATTCAATCTTTCAAAAAAGTGCTGAATGTCCCTACTTTTAAGTGTGAGTTAGTTAATATGCTTCTAATTACCACTTAAATGCTTTATAGTAGTAAAGTGGGACACTCACATAGTTTCTTCATCAATATCATTTTCTTCTGTATTACTTGTTGCTGTGGAACTAGCAGAGGAACTGCTGCCGTCTAGCTGATTTACTTCATCCTCATAAACAAGATCCAGATCCAGATCTCCATCTGAAAGCTCGTGCTAGATCAATGGCAAGAAAACAAGACATCTATTCCAAATGTTTCTACTCAGTTGATCACCCCATCCACCTTCCATAAACCAAGCACCAAAGAATAATATAGTTATCAAAAATCTATTTTCTGCTTCCATGCCTCAGCTGCTGAGCCCTGTAGAGAAAAATCACACAACCACACTGATATCATTTTACTAACTTATGCGTGCCGCCTTCAGCTGGGCCCTCAGTGTGACTGGAATCCTTCATATATTCCACATCAGCTTCCTCACAGAGCTGTATTTCAAACCATCACTCCTCAGTTCTACCTAATTTTACCATTATCAAGGTCATTAATTAACATTGTCACCTATCTGCACAGAAAAAAAATACTCACTATTAAGCAAAAACTTCCCCAACTTTCAGCTGCCTTACCAGCAAACTCCACCCTTCCTTTAACTCAGTTTATCAAAGACTAACTGCTTCACCTGACTGCTCCATTCCAAACCCTATTATCTCTAGTTTATCAAAGCACTTAATCTGTGCATTCTCTCGACCCACTGGGTCCTTCATCGTAACTTAAAATTGAAGTATCTCATCTTAAAAATTACTACAAAAAAACCCAACTATCTAGGCATCTCTTCTTATGTAAAAATATCAACTACTTCTTAAATTCTTATTCTGGATTCTGGCTGCTGTTTAGCCGGGATAGAGCCTGGTTATCTACTAAATCCTAAATCATTCTACCTACATAAGTAATGACAAGGTATGTACTAGTTTCAGTGAATGAAAATAGAACACCTTTTTTTTTTTTCTTTTTCTTTGAGATGGAGTCTTGCTCTGTCTCCCAGGCTGGAGTGCAGTTGCACAATCTTGGCGCACTGCAACCTCTGCCTCCCAGGTTCAAGTGATTCTCCTACCTCAGCCTCCCAAGTAGCTGGGATTACAGGCAAGCATCACCACACCCAGCTAATTTTTGTATTTTTAGTAGAGACAGGGTTTCACCATGTTGGCCAGGGTGGTCTCGAACTCCTGACCTCATGTGATCTGCCCACCTTGGCCTCCCAAAATGCTGGGATTACAGCGTGAGCCACCGCACCCAGCCAGAACACACTTTTAAAATCCACAATTTATGGTAGTTTAGTTTTTAAAATGTACATCACAGTTTGTTTTACAGATGTATTGTTTTTTTCAGAACTGTGAAATGCTTTGATTCAACAACTTCTGACTTGTTAACATTTAGATAAGGGCATATATACATTACTAATGGAGATCAATGGACAATATTTTTAGCCTACTGTTTCAGCACGTAATATGTTAAAAGCCATGATTCTACTGTTTCTTTTACCAAACACAAAGATCTAAAACTGGCCTCATTATTACATGATAATCTTCATTCTGAATCTTCTCCTCATCTTCTTCATCCTCTTTGGCCTCTCTTATAGAAGCTGTAGTAGGACCACCCTCAAGAAGCATGTCAGAGCACGCAGACTTCTTAGCTCGTGTCTCCGGAACATCATCATTTTGGGGGCTAAGATGGTTATCTGGTGGTGACAAATCTCTTGACTTCTGAGTTCGAGATAGCTCAATAGTAAGTCTCTTTTAAAACAAGAAAAGCACAAATATTAGCCATAGCTCACTGGCACAGTAAAAGATGTTTCTAGCTAAAAAAAAAAAAATGCATCCAGATGCTCCTAAAACCATTTCTTTCTTTCCTTATTTATTTTTTGAGAACTTTCGCACTCTGTTGCCCAGGCTGAAGTGCAGTGGTGCCATCACAGCTCACTGCAAGCCTTGAACTACTGGGCTTAAGAGATCCTACTGCCTCAGCCTCTCAAGTGGCTGGGACTGGAGGCATGTGCCACCATGCTTAGCTAATTTCATTTTTTATTTATCTTGCTATGTTGCTCAGGCTGGTTTTGAACTCCTGGGCTCAAATGATCCTCTGGTCTTGGCCTCCCAACACGCTGGGATTACAGGAGTGAGCCACCTCACTTGGCACCATTTCTTAAACCATTTCTCTGAATCCCTACTGCCTTTTATTTATGAAAAAAATTGATGACAAAGATAAACTACCCCATTTATGCTCATCCTCCTTCTTTCATATCCAGCCTAAGCTAAACATACAAATAGCAAACAGTATAGTGAATATAGGCAGTTTTAAATAGTACATTTAAGATGAAAATCTCTGAAAGCATGTATTTATTCATATTTTCCTCCCTGACCTATTAACGATTCTCAGCACTCCAAACCTCCTGCCACATCCTAAGCTCCTAAGGGAAATGAAACATTCCTTAGTTTATCATTGTAAAATAAAAATTCATCAATTAATCTTCTCAGTGCTCATTCAACAATAGTTAAGAGTTCAAGATGGGACAACTTTTAATTGTGCTATAGCCTAGAATCCTCTAAATCCAAGATAACTTGTGGAAGAGAAACCAAGTCACCGACAGAAACACAAAGAGCTTACCTCAAACTACAGCCACACTGTTCAAAACAACTTTATGCAATGATGGAAATGTTCTAGATTTGCAGTACCCAATGCAAGCACTTGAAATGTGGCCACTGCAACTAAGGAACTAAATTTTTAATTTTAATCAAGTTAAATTTACAGACCAGGCACAGTGGCTCACACCTGTAACCTCAGCACTTTGGGAGGCCAAGGCAGGCAGAATGCTTGAGCCCAGGAGTTCAAGACCAGCTTGGGCAATAAGGAGAAACCCCTGTCTCCATAAAAAATACAAAAACTAGCCATGACACCTGCTCAAAGTCAGAGCTACCTGGGAGGCTAAGGTGGGAGGATTACCCAAGCTTAGGAAGCTGAAGCTGCAGTTAGTGGAAACTGTGTCTGGCAACAAGAGTGAGTGTGACCCTGTCTCCAAAATAAAAAAATAAATAAAGTAAAATAAAAATTTACATAGCCATATGTGACTAGTGGTTACTAAACTGGACACTGCAGAACTGGTAAGGATGGGGAACAGGATAACTAGATTTTTTTTCTAATTATAAACTACAAAATTACAAATAGCAATAAATATATAAAATCTAATTACAAATATAACAAGCCAAAAGGACAATAGGAAACACTAAACCAGAAATATATATTTCCTTACCTCTTTAAGGTTGTTTATTTGTTGGATATAACTAGTCTGTGCAGCTTCCAACTGAGTAATGTACCAATGCTGGTCCCGGGATTTTTGAAAGAAAGTTGGTGAACGTACCTGAAACCTTAAAAGAATCATGCCACATTAAAAAAAAAAAAAAAAAAAAATTCAAATGGTAAAATATTATGAGTCTAGCTTTGAATTCTGCAATTTTGGTTAATTTGATTATAAGGCCAAAATTCACATAAACTTAGAGCTGCTAGTATTTGTTGTTTATAGACGTAGTCCACAGATTATGACACAAGATTCTGAAAATCCAGTTGTCCTCAAACTACCTTTCTAAAGAAATAACATTGTACATTGTAGTTAAGCTCCCCAAACTAACCTACTAAGGCATATTATAATAATGTAACTAAAATATAATGATGATCATGAGTTGGGAAGAAGAGAGCCATATACCATGCAGTTCCCTCCTATAAGGAGAAAGATAACTGTTATCCCTTTCTTCCCTAAATCAGGCCCTACCAAAATACAAAGTTTTAAATGCTGCTCTTTATATTTCTCTATTTCATCTCACATTCCCATATTTCCTGCCCCTCAGAAAAAAATCATTTACTGGGTCAACCACCCAGGATTGCTTTACTGTCCCCCAAAGAGTTACATGCTCTAAATAAACTATATCCCGAACCCTTCAAGATAGCAATCAAAACTGTCCTTATGGCATTATTTCAGCTTAGATTAGGAAAAAAAAGTACCGCATCTACATAAAATCATATTAATATATAAATGACAGAATCTTAATCTATCCAGTTGTTTTAATTTTTAAAAAAAACTAATACTTACTAAAGCAAACAAACCTCTACCTTTGTTACATAGACTAACGTAACTATATTTATAGTGAAAAAATTGCAGTGTATGTGTGAAGGTGTTTTTGAAGAACGGAAAAACCACAAGATAAGATTAATTTGGACATCTACCTCTCTCTCATTCCTTCCAGCCTTTTACCCAGCTACACAATGTTAGCTGTCCATTTTTTTCTAGGATTTTACACCTTGGTGTAAGAACCTACTGACCATTTAACAGTTATCTGGGAGTAGATATCTAGTTTCAGTCAAGAATACTCATGCAAGAAAGGACAGAACATAAACACTGACTATAAAACAACAGTCCTATTTAATGTTGGGGTAGTCTTGATAGATCAGAAGTTTTTGGGCATCATTATATGTTATATTTGGATTATCAGAATGAGAACTTGAGTATTTTTTTTAAAAAAAGAGATTGGCTGGGCACAGTGGGCTCATGCCTGTAATCCTAGCACTCTGGGAGGCCGAGGCGGGCAGATCACCTGTGGTCAGTAGTTCAAGACCAGTCTGGCCAACATGGTGAAACCCCATCTCTATTAAAAGTACAAAAATTAGCCGGGTATGGTGGTGGGCGCCTGTAATCCCAGCTACTCAGGAGGCTGAGGCAGGAGAATCACTTGAATCTGGGAGGCAAAGGTTGCAGTGAGCCGAGATCATGTCACTGCACTCTAGCCTGGGCAACAGAGCGAAACTCTGTCTCTAATATAATATAATATAAAATAAAAATAAAATAAAATAAACAGATTAAAGTATGTTCTGAACTGAACTGAGCAGAGATGATTCACTCAACTGAGCAGAGATGATTCACTCAACTGAGCAGAGATGATTCACAGTCTAGGAAGCACCCACTGGTAAGACATTAAAGTAAGATCGTCTAAACACTATTATTTTCTTTGAATGACTTAAACCACTGGTTAACCCTGAGCATTATAATATTTTGCCATTAAAACAAAACCAAGCAGCAGGTAAATTTTCTTAACTTTCTGTTTTAATGAAAGAATGAAATATATATTCATAGTTACAGAAAAGCCTTAAATAACTTTCTAATAAAGTTCCACCAGAATCTTGAACTAAATGAGGTTTAAAGTTTGAGCAATGTTTCATTAAATAAATAAATATAATACAATAATGAGAAACTCCCTATCCACGAATTTCATAGCAATTTACTTATGATGCCACTATAGCATTATTTTATAATAAGAGAGTAGTAAATTCTTTTATTATCTGCCAATTTCATCTTGAGTTCCCTGTGGACAAAACCATGTCTGTATTTTCTTATTAGCAACTCAGTGTCAGGCATATGGTACAGACTCAATGTTGCTTTAAAAAAATGATGTCATAACAAGAATTTGTTTCTGTACTAATATATAACGCTAATAAGGATGAAACTAAAACTATAAGAAAATGGGTCTTTTGTAGGTTGGTAAAATTGATGTTTGAATAATTTTGTAATTCTCTCTATGGCTGAAGCATGAAATAGCAATAAATTACTTCTCTTGGCAAACAGTTAAACCCCAAAAGTCTGAAAAGCTATATGAAGATAACTAAAATAATCCCTCCCTTCAAACCACATGATTCCAGGGACAGTGGCATGCACCTGTAATCCCACCTACTTGGGAAGTTGAGGCAGGAGGATCACTTGAGCCCAAGAATTCTAGACTAGACTGGGCAATATAGCAAGACACTGTCTCTAAACAAAACAAAACAAAATAATAACAAAACATGAATCTTTTCCCTACACTGAAAATCATATCCCTTGTTAAACTTCTTTATACTTCCAGAAAGCTATGGAAAACACCTAAGAGTAAATGCTGATATGATCTGTCCAGTATGCTCAAGAACAAAGAGCTCTGACTAAGGGAAATTTAGGAGTACATTAAATCACTCTCAAGAAAAAAAAAATTCAAATTGTGATGAGAACTTTTTAAACTGCTAAATACTCTGAAATTTCTCAGTTACAAACGTATTTTAATCTCTTTTTTTAAATATTCAAGTTCTCATTTTGATCATCAAATTATAACATCATGTAATGATACCCAAAAATCTTTTTTTGTTTGTTTTTTGTTTTTGTAAGACAGAGTTTCACTCTTGTCACCCAGGCTTCAGTGCACTGGTGAAATCTCGGCTCACTGCAACATCTGCCTTCCGGGCTCAAGCAATTCAACTGCCTCAGCTTCCCAAGTAGCTGGGATTACAGGTGCCCACCACCACGCCCAAATAATTTTTGTATTTTTAGTAGAGACAGGGTTTCACCATGTTGCCCAGGCTGGTCTTGAACTCCTGACCTCAGGTGATCCACCCACTTCAGCCTCCCAAAGTGCTGGGATTACAGGCATGAGCAACGGTGCCCAGCTGATGCCCAAAAACTTCTGACCTGTGTAAAGACTACCCCATGTTAAACAGGGCTGTTGTTTTTATTTACTTTATTATTTTTTTTTTGAGATGGGGTCTTGCTGTGTTGCCCAGGCTGGGGTACAGTGGCATAATCTCGGTTCACTGCAACCTCCACCTGCCAGGTTCAAGCGATTCTCCTGCCTCGGCCTCCTGAGTAGCTGGGGTTACAGGTGCGTACCACCACAGCTTGGCTAATTTTTGTATTTTTAGTAAAGATAGGATTTCACCATATTGGCCAGGCTGGTCTCAAACTCCTGACCCCAGGTGATCTACCTACCTCAGCCTCCCAAAGTGTGGGATTACAGGCGTGAGCCACCATGCCTGGCTAAATAGGGCTGTTGTTTTATAGTCAGTATTTATGTCCTGTCCTTTCTTGTAAATACTACACCAACAATCAACAATAAAAAATTGATGGTTTTGGCCAGACGTGGTGGCTCACGTCTGTAATCCCAGCACTTTGGGAGGCCAAGGTGGGTGGATCACCAGAGGTCGGGAGTTTGACACCAGCCTGACCAACATGAAGAAACCCCATCTCTAATAAAAGTACAAAATTAGCCGGGCGTGGTGGCCCATGCCTGCAATCCCAGCTACTCAGGAGGCTGAGGCAGGAGAATCGCCTGAACCTGGGAGGCGAAGGCTGCAGGGAGCCAAGATCGTGCCATTGCACTCCATTCCAACCTGGGCAGCTAGAGAAAAACTGTCTTAAAAAAAAAAAAAAATTGATGGTTTTCCCAAATACCACATGTTCTCACTTATTATTTAAGAGCTAAATGGGCCGGGCGCGGTAGCTCAGGACTGTAATCCCAGCACTTTGGGAGGCCGAGGCGGGTGGCTCAAGAGGTCAGGAGATTGAGACCATCCTGGCTAACACGGTGAAACACCGTCTCTACTAAAAATACAAAAACAAAATTAGCCGGATGCAGTGGTAGGCACCTGTAGTCCCAACTACTCAGCAGGAGAATGGCGTGAACCCGGAAGGCGGAGCTTGCAGTAAGCTGAGATCGTGCCACTGCACTCCAGCCTGGGAGACAGACGGAGACTCCATCTCAAAAAAAAAAAAAAAAAAGGCGCTAAATGATGAGAACTCAAGGATATAAAGAGGGGAAACAACAGACACTGGGGCCTACTTGAGGGTAGAGGGAGAGGATCAGAAAAAATAACTACTGGGTACTAGGCTTAGTATCTGGATGATGAAGTAATCTGTACAGCAAATCACCACGATGTGAGTTTACCTGTATAACAAATCTACGTAAGTATCCCTGAACCTAAAATAAAAGTTTAAGAAAAAAGTAGAAAATTGCTCGTTTTCATCAACTTTCATCTTGATTCTTCTACTTTTAATTTGCTGTTATTCACAAATAACTGATAGCTGCTTTATAAAATTAAGTTGTAAAACCAGTCACTCAAATATAACATGCACTATGAAGTGAAAAAAATCAACACTTTATCCCTCACTATTCTTAGATTTCCAAATGGTGAAGTCACTAGAAGTTCAACAGATAAATGGAACATTATTATATTTACTGGAAGTTGTAGTTTCCCCCCCACACACATTTTTTTTTTCTTTTTAAAGAGATGGGGGTCTCATTATGTTTCCTAAGCTGGTCTCAAACTCCTGGGCCTAATCTATCCTCCCATCTCAGCCTCCAGAGTAGATGGAAACACCGGCGCACCACCGCACCCAGCATATCTTTAATGGAATTACTAACTAGATGTCAAAAAAAAAGTTTGACTTTTTGACTACAAATTTTTAATTATTATCCACTTAAATAAAACAGTTAAGAAAGTGATGAGGTTATAGTTAGTATGAATTTCAATATTCATCTTTGTTAACCAAATGATCTTTGAAATACAGTTCCAATGATATTATTTCCCCACAATAAAAACCACAACATTAAATGTTTCCTATTACCTTAAAATCACTGTATCATTTTGTGGATTCAAGTATCCTTCATTTGCAAGTAAGTCCAAACGGAAAAATCTATTATAGCCCCAGCATTCTCCAACTTCAAAGTCAGATGCAAATTCTCGAATGATATTTTTTGTAGGATCATTACAGGACTGGTGAACCATCTCTACACGATATTCATATCTAAAATTGAAAAACAGACCATTACTATACAGTTAGTAAAACAAGAACAAAAGACAAACTCATCTAAACATTAAGGTCACTAAGTAATCACCTGAGAGGAAACCTTATTGATATACGCAGTTACATTTCTTTTATCATTTATAAAAACAGCAGTATTTTGGGCTTTTTTATTTTTTTGAGATGGAGTTTCACTCTTGTTGCCCAGGCTGGAATGCAATGGTGCGATTTCAGCTCACTGCATCCTCTGACTCCAGGTTCAAGTGATTCTCCTGTCTCGGCCTCCAGAGTAGCTGGGATTACAGGTGTGTATCATGCTTGGCTAATTTTGTATTTTTAGTAGAGATGGTGGTTCATGTTGGCCAGGCTGGTCTTGAACTCCTGACCTCAGGTGATCCACCCACCTTGGCCTCCCAGTGTGCTGGGATTACAGGCATGAGCCACCACGCCCAGTCAGAAAAAGAGCAGTTTTAAAAATTTTTGTTTATTTATTTATTTTTTGAGATGGAGTCTCACTCTGTCGCCCAGGCTAGAGGGCAGTGGCAGGGTCTCAGCTCACTGCAACCTCTGCCCCCCGGTTCAAGTGATTCTCCTGCCTCAGCCTCCCAAGTAGTTGAGATTACAGGCGCGCGCCACCACACTCAGCTAATTTTTTGTATTTTTAGTAGAGACATGGTTTCGTAATGTTGACCAGGCTGGTCTCAAACTCCTGACCTCAGATGATCCACCCTCCTTGGCCTCCCAAAGTGCTGGGATTACAGGCGTGAGCCACTGCACCCGGCCAAAACAGCAGTATTTTGAACGAACCACCAAAACATGAATGGCACTAGGTCCTTTTTTCCTCATAAAGATGTTTGCCAATATATCAGGTATAAAACAACACCTCAAAACATAAATAAATTTTGAATAAAGAAGTAATTCAAAGTTGCTTTTATTAATGCAATATTTTTTCCTTATATTCACTACATGTTTCCTCATACATAAATATTCTGTTATTTCTATTATCCTTTGAGGTTTATCACCTTGCAATTTTAAAATACAAATTTTGAAATACTCTACTGTATTTTTCCAGCACAAGTTATAGCAAAGCAAATTATTGTGTATTCAGAAAATCAAAGGCTATAAAATTTCCTAATAGAAAATAAGTATGCAGCCATAAAAAAGAACGAGATCATGTTTTCTGTGCAACATGGAAGGATGGAGCTGGAGGCTATTATCCTCAGCAAACTAATGCAGGAATAGAAAACCAAATACCACATGTTCTCACTTACACAGTGGGAGCTAAATAATGAGAACTTATGAACACAAAGAAGGAAACAACAGACACTGGGGTATACTTGAGGGTAGAGGGTGGAAAAAGGGAGAGGAACAGAAAAGATAACTATCAAGTACTGGGCTTAATTCCTGGGTGATGAAATAATCTGTACAACAAACTCCCATGACATGAGTTTACCTATGTAACAAACCTTCATACGTAACGCCAAATCTAAAATAAAAGTTAAAAAGAAAAGAAAAAGAGAAAGAAAATAAGTAAGCTGGATACAGTGGCTAACACCTGTAATCCCAGCACTTTAGGAGGCCGAGGTGGGTGGATCGCCTGAGCCCAGGAGTCTGCGACTAGCCTGGGCAACATGGTGAAACCCCGTCTCTATAAAAACAAAAACCAAAAAAATTAGCTGGGTATGGTAGTGCATTCCCGTAATCCCAGCTACTTGGGAGACTGAGGCAGGAGGATCACCTGGGCCCAGGAGGCTGAGGCTGCAGTGAGCCATAATTGTGCCACTATGCTCCAGCCTCAGTGACACAGCAAGACCCTGTCTCAAAAAGAAAAGAAGTATACACAGAAGCCAATATATTCTGATTTATATATCCAATCTTGTAAAATTTTCAGGTTTACAAAAAGACGAAGATACAGTCTATAAACTTTTGTGCATTAATGGACATTATCAAGAAAGTGAAAAGACAACCTACCAAATGGGAGAAACTATTTGCAAATCATATGTCTGATAAAGGTTTAGTATCCAAAATATATAAAGAATTCTTGACCAGGCAGAGTGGCTCACACCTGTAATCCCAGCACTTTGGGAGGCTGAGGTGGGCGGATCACCTGAGGTCAAGAGTTCAAGACCAGCCTGGCCATATGGTGAAACCCCGTTTCTACTAAAAATACAAAAATTGGCTGGGTGTGGTGTTGCATGCCTGTAATCCCAGCTATTTTGGGAGGCTGAGGCAGGAGAATTGCTTGAACTTGGGAGGCAGAGGTTGCAGTGAGCTGAGATCATGCCACTGTACTCCAAGCTGGGTGATAAAGTGAGACTCAAAATACATTACGTAAATAAATAAATTGAGACATGGTCTCACTCTGTCATTCAGGCTGGAGTGCAGTGGTGCAGACACAGCTCACTGCAGCCTCGACTTCCTGGGCTCAAGCAATCCTCCTGCCTTAGCCTCCTGAGTAGCTGAGACTTGTGCAGGGTCTCACCATATTGCCCAGGGTGGTCTCAAATTCCTGGTCTTCAGCAATCCTCCTGTCTTGGCCTCCCAAAGTGCTGGGATTACAGGTATGTGCCAGCCAGTCTGGCATATTAACCTTTGACTGAACAAAAGACACTGTAAATTTTACTCTGTTGGATGTTAGATACTTCAGCAACCTTATAAATTTTCTTGAGCTTCCTTCTGGGATGCAGTTAAGTTACTTGAAAACAATTTGATCCTTTCAGGTCTCACTTTTGTTAGGTGGGTCCAGAGCAGTGTTCAGTCTAGGGCTAATTTCTGCTATCAAGGCAAAAACTTCCTTAGCATTATACCCAATGACCCATGAATTACAAATTTCTCCACCATGGTTGGTTGCAACAGACACAGTTCCTGGCCCTGTGTGAACACCAGGCAATCATTATTCCCTCTAATCCTGTCAGGTAGTTCTTTCCCCAATCTCAGGTAGTTTCCTCACACATATGCCTTGGTAAGTACTCTGCTGAATACTCAAGGGGAACCCATTGCGGATCTCTAGACTTCAGTCTCTGCAGCTTTCTCCTCTCTGGTATTTTGTCCAATGAGCTCTAGCTGCATTGTCCTTTCTAGACTCTCAGCACTATCCCCTCAACTAAGTCTGCCAGGTTCTACCTCAGTAGAACCCAGCTCCTCCCTGTGTTGCAGCCTGAAAACTCTCTCAAGGCAGTAAGCTGGAGAAATCACAGAGCTAGTTTGCATTTCTCATCTCTCAGGGACTGTTATCATTTGTTACCACCATGTCCAGTGTCTAGAAAATGTTTCATCAGATTTTTTTTTTTTGGTTGTTGCAGGAAAATGGGTAGATGTCATCCCTCTTGATTCATGTTAGCTGAAAGCAGACATTCCATACCAAACTAACAGATTTCATGTAACAGAGTTAAAAAAAAAAAAATCATTAATATGATTCCAGATCCCCATTATAAATAACATTTAACAACCTACCACTTGTTCAGTTTGGATGTAATATCAAAGAAGATCCACAATTATCTAAAACCACTTTAAAAAATATTCCTCCTTGACAAAAAGTACATTTGTGGTTCTCAGGGACTGAGGGAAAGGGGGAATGGGAAGTGACAGATAATGAGTACAGGGATTCCTTGTGGGGTAAACAGAATGTTATAAAATTAGATGTTGGTGATGGTTGTAGAACTCTGCAGCCAGATTTTATACATGTATTTCAATCAAAATGATATTTTTAAAAAATTGAATATAAAAGCAGACATGAGAATCCAGTTGTCTTCTTTTAAGCCAGATAGTAAAGAGATTTCCAAACACGCAAAGCAATACAAGTTTTCTTAAAATTTTTTTTTTAGGAAAATAGTTACTTTTCATTTAAAATGTTATTTATGTTAGTATGCAACAGGCTTGTTGTTACCTCAAAAGTGAATTAAAATTTTAAATAATTTCTTTTCAGTTTTAAGTTCCAACTCAGAAAATAACAATATATGTAACCCATATAAACAAAAACTCTTTGGGGTTCCCAATAATTTTAAGAGTATGAGAACAAACAGTTTGAGAACTGCCAATCTATACCATCCTATGATGCCAACAATTTCATATTACTCTACATCTTAACAGACATACCAATACAGTAACTAACAAAATAAAATTAACAAAATTGCTAGGGGAATGTATGTAAATGCACATTAAGGTTGTTATTTAATTACACTTCTTACTTAGAAGTTTCAGGCAAGCCAGCTGAGAGTTCCAGAAACACAGATAAGTAGTAACCTCGCACAACTCCATTTCCATCCTAAAAGAAGAATAATCAGTTGAAGTGTAAAAAATATTAAGCTACAATAAAACAAAATGCAGATTAATATCTGATATCTAGATTGAGAAATACTTCTAAGCCTCAAGGCAATGGAAGAAATAATAAAAAAAAACCACCAACAGATTTGAGTTCTTAACAACTTTAAACTTCTGTGTATTAAAAAAAAAAAAGCGGGCCAGGCGTGGTGGCTCAAGCCTGTAATCCTAGCACTTTGGGAGGCCGAGATGGGCGGATCACGAGGTCAGGAGATCAAGACCATCCTGGCTAACACAGTGAAACCCCGTCTCTACTAAAAAAAAATACAAAAAACTAGCTGGGCCAGGTGGCGGGCACCTGTAGTCCCAGCTACTTGGGAGGCTGAGGCAGGAGAATGGCGTAAACCCGGGAGGCGGAGCTTGCAGTGAGCTGAGATCCGGCCACTGCACTCCAGCCTGGCCGACAGAGCGAGACTCCGTCTCAACAACAACAACAAAAAAAAAGCGAAACTACTAAGGCACAGAAATGAAGGGAAATATCAACAACCATGAGAAAGGTTAAGAGTCTTAACATATATAGAACTCTTATAAATCAACTTTAACAAAAAACCAAGACCCTAATGGGAAAAATAATTTCATTAGAAATGAGGCAAAAAAAAAATTTTAAACCAAAAATTAATTTTTAAGACCAACATACACAAAAGGTAATACCCAAAAAAAAAAAACAAAAAAAAATGCTGAAAGGTAATCAAATAACAATTTGCTATAATGATTTTAATGTTAGAATTCCCATATAAGGATTGCTCTCTAATGAGAGTTGAGAAATTTTTAAATCATCTACTATAGACTTTTTATAAAGATTAAATTACGCTCACCCTTTTTTGTTTTAACTGTTCAAGACCTTTTAAAAAAAGAGATATTTACTTCCTATGATATGCGCAGGCGCAGTACTTCAGATGTCTATGGTTTTAAAAGAATAACACATTTATTATCAACTACTTGCTTTACCGAGCAACATTCTGTTCCCCCACACATGAGACACATGAAGGCGCTGAGAAGTTAAGAGAGTGCCTTCAGATACCATCTACAGTGTCCTACTGGAATGACTAACCAGACGGGGATACAAGTACTATTATCGAGCCCTTTGCATTTTTGGTGCCTACCTTTGCTTGAAACGACGCTGAGGGCAAATTTTGAGGCTACATCGGATATCATTCAAAATAGATATCCAACTGAATACGTCGATGAAGTCATAAGGTAAGCTAGGGTGAATACAGGCCGCAGTACAAAGATTATATAATATTATTGTATAACCCGCATTATGCAAAAACTTTTCTTTTTTTTTTTTTTTTTTTTTTTTTTTTTTTTTTCCTTTTTGGTTGAGAACGGAGTCTCGGGCTCTGTCGCCGCAGGCTGGAGTGGCAGTGGCCGGGATGCTCAGGCTCACTGCAAGCTCCGCCGCCACGCAGTGGGGTTAACGCCCATTCTCCCTGCCTCAGGCTCGGCTGAGTAGTGCTGGGACATAACAGGCGCCGCCACCGCCATCAGCGGCTAGTTTTTTGTATTTTAAGATAGAGACGGGGGTGTCAGCGCGTGTTAGGAGCCGGCGATGGTCTGCGATCTTCCAGGGGGAATCTTGGGGGGGGGGGGGGGGGGGGGGGTTGGGGTGACCATCGTGATCCGCGTCTCACGGCTCCCAAAGTGGCTAGGGATTAGGCAGGCTTGGGCACGCGCCGGCCCGGCATCGTAAAAACTTTTCTTAAAAAAAAATCTGAAACTACATATTGAAAGACTTTAGTGTGTAACTGAGAATACTAACCCAGGAGGACTAAAATGTGTAATAGTAAATTACTGGACTCAAAAAGATTATTTAGCATCTAGGTAATATCACCAAACATCTTTAAAAGTAAAGAAAAATAGTTTATTATCACACTTTTCCTAAAGAAAATGGAATTGCAGGCCGGGCACGGTGGCTCACGCCTGTAATCCCAGCACTTTGGGAGGCCGAGGTGGGGGGATCACAAGGTCAGGAGATCGAGACCATGGTGAAACCCCGTCTCTACTAAAATACAAAAAACTAGCCGGGCGTGGTGGCAGGCGCCTGTAGTCCCAGCTACTCGGGAGGCTGAGGCAGGAGAATGGCGTAAACCCGGGGGGCGGAGCTTGCAGTGAGCTGAGATCCGGCCACTGCACTCCAGCCTGGGCAACAGAGCAAGACTCCGCCTCAAAAAAAAAAAAAAAAAAAAAGAAAGAAAAGAAAAGAAAAGAAAATGGAATTGCATATTGAAGATACCCAATGAAAGAAAATATGAGCCAAGGATATTATATCCAGCAATATTAGCTTTAGAATATAAAGGGCAAAAACTGTTTCAACATAGGAGAACTCAGGGAATATTGTTTCCAACAGGCCTTCCAGCAGAATATATTAGAGAACTAGGTGAGGACAAACAGTTGTCTAATATGCAGGGACAAGGGGAACAGGGAACAGGGATAGCATATGTAACAAAAAATAAGAAGAGTTAACAGTTCTCAGTAATCAAACTAGTGTACTACAGAACTCTGAAAGAAAGACTTTGGTTTCAAAATTTATTAGAAACATCAAAAACTTACTGGGTAAACTTTCAACCTCCAGCAAAGTCCTGAAACTTGAAGAGGTGGACTGTAAACAGGATCTGCTCTCTGACGCAAAGTGCTAACGAAAAAGAAAACCAACCAAATCCCAAGATCAAAACTGTCATGAAATGGCAACAGGCAAAAAGAAAGACCAACCAGTTTCTTTGTTACATATTGGAAATCTTAGACAAATAACAAGGTGACTGATCAGGTCAAAATTCCACTGTAAAAGTTTAGATACGCTTACATTCTGAAATAAAGAAAATTTAAAGATACTGAAATATTCAGCAATATCTTTTAAGTTTCAGGGGGAAAAAAACCCTCAAAATTGTGACATTTAAGGGAAAAGGAATATATCACTAAGTCTCCCAAATTTAATTAATGCTTCAACAAGCAGTCTTTCACCATTAAAAATAAAACCCAGAATGTTTCTTCCTTACTTCTCTGCAGTATAATCATCTTTTAACATTGAAAAACGAGAGTACACTAAACCTTAATAAATGTAGGAAAAACCTCAGAGAGAATACGTTTTAGCCACAAAAGTATCCCATAAGAAAAGACAAATTAAATAGGAAGAGGGATAACATACGAAGGCGCGTCAAACCTTCTGTGTCGGCTTTTTTTTTTTTTTTTTTTTTGAGAAAGACGTCTCTTTGCTCTTGTGCCAGCTGAAGCACAGTGGCACGATCTTGGCTCACTGCAACCTCCACCTCCCGGTTTCAAGCGATTCTCCTGCCTCAGCCTCCCAAGTAGCTGGGATTATAGGCGCCTACCACCACGCCCAACTTACTTTTGTATTTTTAGTACAGAAGGGGTTTCATCACGTTGGCCAGGCTGGTCTTGAACTCCTGACCTCAGATGATCCACCTGCCTCAGCCTCCCAAAGTGCTGCAATTACAAGCATGAGCCACCATGCCCCGCCCAGTGTGGCCTTATTTTGATGGCCTTTGCCTATTATTTGGAGTTTCTCTCCTGAAGACCTTGTATTACTTGTTTCCATTTCCATGCTGCCCTCAAAGACAAATTGCTAAGAACCTTTGCATGTTATGATCTTCACTTCTGATCTTAGAGAAAAAGTAGTAAAAGCAAACAAAATTAACACATAACTGACAAATTTCTTACAATAATGGCCCCTATCCACAATTCTTCACTTTGAGCTGAGATAAATGGATCTCAATGGATTTCTTCTCACTACTTTTATTTCTGAGGATGGGTAAGTGGGGGCTCATCAACCTCTAACTGTCCGGCCCCTCACCTTAGCCAAAGCTAAGTGATCTCTCTTATTTAAAATGGTTCCTCACTTTGGGCAGTATAATCAATCACTTTGGCCACCACAGCTAATGTCTGTAATTCCAGCACTTTGGGAGGCTGAGTTGGGAGAATCACTGGAGCCCAGGAGTTTGAGACCAGCCTATGAAACAGTGAGACCCTATCTGTGTGGTGGCAGATGTTTGTAGTCCCAGTTACTTGGGAGGCTGAGGTGTGAGGATTGCTGCAGCCCAGGAGGTTGAGGCTGCAGTGAGCAATGATCATGCCACTGCACTCTAGTTTGGGTGACAGAGCAAAACCCTGTCTCAAAATAAAAAGAAAATGTTCCTTTTCCCAGACTAGAGAAGCAGTCAGTCTAAAGATACAATAAAATATAGCACAAATAATCTCTATGTTTCTAATATGAAACTTATTCTTCTAAGACTTCTAAAGTGAGTGATACAGTTCACTAGATTACTGTATTACCAAAGAATACCTTCCTGGCTCTTCCTTATATACACATACAAAAAACCAGAATTGTCAAAAACTCTTACCTGAAATTCTCTAAAACAAAAGTAGCTGAATCATAAGATGGCACTAATTCACTAAAAGAAAGCAAAGACAAAATAATTATTTAGCTTATATGTTTAAAATTCCATTTACCTAAAAAAACCAAGTCCCTCAGTAGTATCTTAAAACTTTATTAAACTAAAATCTAAGAAATATTTTAAATCTTTACTGAACATAACATTAAATCAAATGACTTCATAAAACCATCAAGTATGCAATTAAATTAGAGATACAAATACTTTATAAAAGTTTTTTGGCTGGGCGAGGTGGCTCACGTCTATAATCCCAGCACTCTGGGAGGCCAAGGTAGGTGGATTACCTGAGGTCGGGAGCTCAAGACCAGCACGGCCAACATGGTGAAACCCCATCTCTATTAAAAATACACAAAAATTACCCAGACGTGGTAGTGCGCCCCTGCAATCCCAGCTACTCGGGAGGCTGAGGCACGAGAATCGCTTGAACCCTAGAGGCGGAGGTTGCGGTGAATCGAGATTGCACTACCACACTCCAGCGAGGGCAACAGAGCCAAACTCTGTCTCAATCAATAAATCAACAAATAAATATTTTATAAAAGTTTTTTTTCCCTTAAAAAAGGCAATACATTATATAATTAATTATCAAAGTGAGTACTAGAAATATACTTTAAAAGTACTCATGGAAATGGGAAAAAGAAATTGACGCTTAGGGTGTGCATCTGAATTATGAAACAGATATAAACATGCTTTAAAAAATGAAAAGAACCAACAGTCAGCGATATCACAATTAATCCCCAAACTTCCTTTTTTGGAATGAATTATGGGAAATATTAACAGACTTCAAATACTTTGAAACTATTTACTAGCAAATCTATACATTTTTATAGGATGAATACCTCATTACCTAAGGGGCAACTGTGAGGGACTAGCACACTAATATTTTCTTGGCAAGTCAAAACTACTTCAAGCAACTTTAGTCCCATCCAATCTTCTTCAAAGAGAACTGCATTATAATCACAGTATGGACTAAACGTCACTTTGCTGCTAACTACCTTTAATTATGTGGATGGTTTGTACACTGTCATTAGAACACCTCAAAATTCATTAAAACACTATGAAAAAGACTATCATACAGTTTTAATACAGTGTTATGAATTTGATATATAAAATTACAGATTTACCAAAACAACAAACTGCAAACCATTTCACCACATCTTCAGGTATATTTTCTAAAGTTCAATTCATCATAATTTTGGTTACTATCAAAACAAGATAAAAGATACACCTACAGCACTGCCACACTGTGATAGTGTCTAAAGAAATTAGTGGCTTGCAATACAATATAGATAAATAATGCTTTATTTTAGTGTAAGTACGTATAGCTAAATAGGTCACATCTTTTAAACGGTAAGTAGATGTACTTTGCCCTGTGATTAACTGTATAGCTACTATCCAAATTGACCATGTCAAGAATCCCTATGATATCCCTAGTCAGTTGTTATCCTTCCTTAGAAGACTCACATTCCTCATCTCCATATCCTTTTGCCTAGTTAACCCTGACTATTTTTTCAGATAACAGATTAGAAGTCATATGCTCTTGGAGGTTTGCTCTAAGGTCTTCCCATTATATGATCTCCTAGCACTTAATATACACAAACCCCATTTAGCAGGGCCAATGCAATTAGTGCCTAGGAAGCCTTTCTAGAACCATAAACATAGTAAGAGCTCTAAGGGAGCTTTCCCAGTATAGTCTTCAAATTTGACATGCTTTTGTAATTTTGTGCAACTTTCAATCAGGTCTCTTATTAAGTACAGAATATCCTCCACAACATGCAAAGACTTTAATCAATCCCCAGTTGCCTGCTAATCTGCATACTATTTCTTCTGCCATGTTCAGTGTGATTTATTTCCTGTGTTGTTGTTACTGTTATTTCTGCTCTAAGTCCAGACTATCATTATCATATTTTATTGGCCATTAAGGGTCAAAAGACTTTAGCAAAACACAAAATAAACAACAGGAGATGCCATTTTCAACTCAGAATGGTGAAGTAGAAAGCTTCCAGGCTAAAAAGCACAGGTTACTAATACTCATGAACCAAGCGGGTACAGTCCAGTTTACCCTAGTCTCACTTGCTAAGAGAAAATGACCACATTCAGAGCATAGAAAACTGGTACTGTGATATACTTTCACATATGTACATTTTTCTATGGAAAACCTTTTGGACACAAATAGTATAATGACAAATTAGTGGTATGGGGCAGCATTAAACAGGATACTTACTTCCCCTATCACCAGTTACCACATTAATTTTATTACTGTTCCAATAATCTGTTTTTCTAAATCATAATTATAAATACAAAGAGCTCTGTACTATGCTTACTGCTAGCACTTAACACATGCCTAAAATATAGCTGGCATATATATTCATTGAATGAATATTTACAAATACTTGCTGGCAGATTCATAGAGTTGGAAATATTTGCTCAAAAATTTCTTTCGCAAAAGAAATTATTTTGCTTCTTTTTTTTAATTTTAATTTTCTTTTGGTTTTTTGTTTGTTTGTTTGTTTTTTTGAGACGGAGTCCTGCTCTGTCACACAGGCTGGAGTGCAGTGGCGTGATCTCGGCTCACCGATTTTGCATTCTTTATATTTACACACAAAGCTATTGCTACTGCTAGGCCATCTAATTCTACCACCACCTCTCCATATTATGCTCATTCATTTAGAGGTTATCTTCAGTCATACTGATGTTACCATTCTGTGGCAGATGAGGCACTGCTTTATCTTTTCATAGTTTTAAAATTTTCTCCTCCTTCAGAAGTGTAGACTGCTCTGGTCTTTATGAAGACTGGATTCATCTCATGATGGTGTCAGTGAATCTCTGTCTTCACAGAATATGGGAAACTAGCCTCAAACCATCTCTAGCCCAGTAATCTGGAAGTCACTGATCTGCAAATCTTCAGACCAGTAACCTCATCATAACTTCATGAACAAAGGGAAAAAAGGGAGAACCACAAGTATCCATTTTTTTCCTTAAGGAAATAGACTCCTGAGCTATATAAAAACTGGTTCTCCTTACTAACTTGACTATTTCTCCCTGAAACATAAAACTCTCTATGAACCGAGAGCTATACTATTTTACCTTTCTTTTTTTTTTTTCTTTTCTGCCTCTGCCTCCTGAGTAGCTGGGATCACAGGCATGTGCCACCACATCTGGCTAATTTTGTATTAGTAGAGACGGGGTTTCTCCATGTTGGTCAGGCTGGTCTCAAACTCCTGACCTCAGGTGATCCGCCTGCCTCAGCCTCTCAAAGTGCTGTGGTTACAGGCGTGAGCCACTGTGCCCGCCCCACAGTAAGATTTTTAGTTCCTCTTCTCCCATGCAGCACCTGCAACAATACTGGGCACATGGTCTTTAATAAATAACACTTCACTGATTTAGTGACCTTTTCTTCTCCATTGTGGCTCCATCACCAATGATTAACTGATGGAACTAAAGGCAACAGAAACACCACTGCTTTGCACATCTAAACTTTGGTGTGTAACTTAATGTCATGAATGCTGGCCTTTCTTATTTGGCCCTCTTTTCCCGTATGTTGCAACTAATAAAATGGATTTCTAATAAGAATGAACTAAAAGCCAAAGTTTCCAATAAGGTAGTGAGCATTACTGGAGAAAGAGAGAACGCCCTAAAAGTGTTTAATTAACAGACTAGTGAGCATTGTTGCCTGCCTGATGAGCTGCTGAAAGTGGTATAATGGGAATTTACATCCATCAATGGTTCCCAAACTTTAGTGCATTATTATTACTTAGAGTGCTCAAGACACATTTCTGAATATCACCTCTAAAGATTCTGGGAAAGCTGGCCTGGGAATTTGCATTTCAGACAAATGCCACACATAGCTGTGACTTAGGTCATCCGTGCACTACACTTTGAACTGAAAAACACTAATTTTTATATATGACCCTTAAGTTAAAATCTGTTTCATTCCACAAGTGATGAAATGGTTCAGAAAACATATCTTGAAAACTGAAATAGCTGACCACACTATCAGTGAGGCATCCTAGGGATTTTGGTGAACATTCTTCAACCAAGTCTACTTAATGACAGCAAAAACCTAGTCCTTTTAATAATATTGAGTGCTTTCATTCAGAAATAGAGATTTAAACAAAAAAGTCAGTGCTTTAAAAAGATATGAATATTTTATGAGGTTGTTAATCAGAAAGAAAGGAAGACTTCTACCGGTCAATGAGAACCACCGGAGTTCTAGCTGTCAGAAAAACTTTGTCCTTCTGTTTATAGGACTGTAGCATCTATAACAAGTAAGAAGGGCTTATAACAGTGATTCTCAACCGGGGTGATTTTGTCCCCATGGACATTTGGCAATGTCTGGAAACATTTTTGTCATAACTGCAAGGTGGTGGGGTGGGGAGTGCTACTGGGATGCTGCTAAACATCCTATGAAACACAGGAAAGCTCACCTCACCCCACAAATAATTATTATGCTCAAAATGTCAACAATGGCAAGATTGAAAAGCCCTGGCTTAAACGATATGCTCTAGTACAATGAATGCAGCCAGGCATGGTGGCTCACACCTATAATCTCCAGCACTTTGGGAGGTTGAGGCAGGCAAATCACTTGAGGTCAGGAGTTTGAGACCAGCCTAGCCAACATGGAAAAACCCCGTCTCTACTAAAAATACAAAACTTAGCCGGGCATGGTGGTGCATGCCTATATTCCCAGCTACCCAGGAGGCTGAGGTGTAAGAACTGCTTGAATCCGGGGAGGTGGAGGTTGCAGTGAGCCGAGATCATGCCACTGCATTCCAGCCTGGACAACAGAGTGCGACAGAGTATAAATAAAACAATAAATTAAAAAAATAAAAAATAAAATAGTACAATGAATGTTCTGTGGTCATCAGAGGGCATCACATATCAGAAGAAAAAGAAAAGGCAGCTCAACATATAAACATTTTTATAACAAAGGCTGTTTTCTAAATGTGCCACAGCCCTCACCACGGTAGGAAAACTTGATAGTATTCCATAAGTCATCTCTATAAGATAAAGTCTGTCACACCAAAACATTTATCTGAAGCAGTGGCTTCACCCCTCATCTTAGAATAAGCTAAGGAGATTTTAAAAGAACAAACTGAAAATGTCCATCTGAACCCAATGTCACAGGCTGAATTTTGTCTCCCAAAATCCCCATATTAAAGCCTTAACCCCCAATGTGACTGTGTCTATAGACAGGGCCTGTAGGAAGATAATTAAGGCTAAATGAGTTGATAATAGTGGGTCTAATACAATAAGGCTTGTGGCCTCATAAAAAGAGAAAGAGACACCAGAGACTGATCTCTCTCCAAGCAAGAACAGAGAAAAGGTCAGGTGAGGACACAGAAAGAAGGCAGCTGTCTGCAAGCTGAAGCAAAAAAGTGAATTTTCTGACACCCTGATCTTGGAATTCTTGTCTCTCAAACTGTGAGAAAACACATTTCTGTTGTTTAAGGCACCCAGTATGTGGTATTTTGTTATGGCAGCCCAAGTAGACTAATACACACCCAAAGATTTTCTTTCAAATGGCCTGGAGTATGGTATGACCCAGCACTGATTAATTTTCAGCCAAATCCCAAGTGATTCCAACAGCTAGTCAGAAACCACCAGTCTAGTATCACAGAATAATTACAAACATGCTTGAAGGAATATGCTGTTCAGAAAAATTCTAAGGTTTAGCCCAAGACGAAAACTAGGATACTTTTTGCCATAATTATTTCCTCTCTCTATCTTTTAGGATCTGGAGGTAACATGCCGTCACCTTCAAATTCTTTTGGCATTTCATCGGTTTCTGAGTTTTCTGTTAGAAGATATAGTTTAATTCAAAAGGTACACTGATGAAGCTAATGTAATCAACTATTTTTTCTATACTATGGAAGATGGAGCTCTTGGGAAAAAAATGATTCCTAGTTCATTATCATTTTCTCTTAACAGTCAAAAGTGTAAGTCTGTGAGACTTTTCAGGAGAACTAGATTTGTATGCATAAAACAGAGCTCACCAGACCACTCCATCATAACAAGACCTTAAAAAGCTATGGAGTGGTCAAGTGTGGTGGCTCATGTCTATGATCCCTGGTAATTTGGGAGGTCAAGGTGGGAAGATTACTTGAGTCCAGGAGTTTGAGACCAGCCTGGGCAACAAGTGAGACCCTAGCTATAAAAGAAAAGAGAGACAGAGACATGGCATTAAAAAAAAAAAAACATTCTTTTGAAACAAGTATATGCATTTCCACATAAATTTCAAATGAAAATGAAATTAAAAACTGTGTCATACCTGGTAAAGTCTGGTGGAACAGGAGTGGTAACAAAAGATGCCATGGGCTTCCGATGAACTTGCTGAAACATCATAAGGATCTCTGAGCTCTTAGATATCAACTCACTCTTACTACAAGACCGCAACTGTGTGAGGAAAAAAATTATCTGAACAAACAAAATCACTATTCACTGCCACCTCAAAATTCTTAATTACAAATTATTCTGATTATAAACTGAAAAAAATGAGAAAAATAACTCAAAGTGAGCTTGAGAATTAAGAATCTACAAAGAATCTAGGTTTATTTCTATAATATTCTAACAGTAAAGTCACTGAATAAGTATACTTAATATTAATGCATTTTTCTCTCCTTACATTTTAGTAAAGTCACTGAATATACTTAATATTAATGCATTTTTCTCTTCTTACATTTTAGGATAAGTGAGGTTCTAAGCAAGTACAAATGTATTTTCAGGCTGGTACAGTTAAGTTCTTATGAATATATTAATGAACAAACCTGTAAGTTGAAAGCTTTTCTTTTCTTTTTTTTTTTTTGAGACAGTGTCTTGCTGTCGCCCAGGCTGGAGTGCAGCGGCACGATCTCGGCTCACTGCAACCTCCGCCTCCTGGGTTCAAGTGGTTCTCCTGCCTCAGCCTATTGAATAGCTGGGATTACAGGTGTGTGCCACCACACCCGGTTAATTTTTGTATTTTTTAGTAGAGACTGGGTTTCTCCATGTTGGTCATGCTGGTCTTGAACTCCTGACCTCGTGATCCACCCGCCTCAGCCTCCCAAACTGCTGGGATTACAGGTGTGAGCCACCGTGCCCGGCCAAGTTGAAAGCTTTTAAAAGCAATCATTTCTCAGGCTGTATTCTAGGTAACAGAATACAAAACATACACACATACACCCGTGTGTACACACACACACACGCACACACACAAACCATCTGATACTAATTTGGGAAACACTACTTTGGGAAAAAGTAACAAATCTCACTTCAGTAACATAATCATGGTAGATAAAAGACAAGACTACTAATTTTTTCTTCAAAAAAACCAGTCTGAAGTTAAGTCCTAGTTCTGCCACTAATTACATGACTCTGAGTCTGTTTACATACGAAAATAAAATAGTAATATCCACCACTGCTTACTTCATTAAGTTTGTTATAAGGATTATGAAGCTATAGTGAAAAAGCTTTGTAAACTATCTGTCATGTGCTGAATTTTGTGGCCCTTTCCTCCATAATTTATATGCTGCAGGCTCAACCTCCAGTACCTCAATCTATTTGGAGATAATCTTTAAAGAGGTGATTATGTTAAAATGAGGCCACTGGGGTAGGGCCTTAATCTAACATGACTGGTGTCCTTATTAAGAGGAAGAGACTCTAGGGCTGTGCAATCACACAGAAAAGTCCACATGAGGACACAGTAAGAAGGCGGTCGTTTACAGGTCAAGGAGAGAGACCTCAGAAGAAACAAAACCTGCCAACACCTGAATCTTATACTTTCAGCTCCTAGAATAATGAGAAAACAAATTTCTATGTTTAAGTGTCACAGTCACTGGTATTTTGTTATGACAGGCCTAGCAAACTAATATACTATCAAATGCCATATGAATGATATTCATAAAACCCACCTACAGTTGAGTTTATATCTTTTAAATAACAGTTGCTCATGGCTCACCAAAAATAATGTATCATATGGCTGGGCACAGTGGCTCACACCTGTAATCCCAGGACTTTGGGAGGCTGAGGCGAGTGGATCACTTGAGATCAGGAGTTCAAGACCTCATGACCTGGCGAGTTCAAGGCCTTGTCAACACGGTGAAACTCCATCTCTACTAAAAATACAACAATTAGCTGGGCGTGGTGGCGCGTGCCTGTAGTCCCAGCTACTCAGGAGGCTGAGGCACAAGAATTGCTTGAACCCAGGAGGCGGAGGTTACAGTGAGCTGAGATCACGCCACTGCACTCCAGCCTGGGCGACAGGGCAAAACTCTGTCTCAAGGAAAAAAAAAAAGTATCATATATCATATGCTATATATCAAAGTTTATAGTTACCAAGAATAATGATATCATGTTTGAGCTACAGCATCAATCAATGACGTAACGGTAACAGCAGAAAATAACAAACAGCTGCATATTTTGTCATTCATATTATTACGTGTCAGGCATTGCCCAAGACATTACGGTTTTTTGAACAATTTACATAAAGTGATCTAAAGTTATTTGAACTGTTTGCTTAAGATTTTTAAGGTATGCTTAAAATCACTGTGTATATGTACATACATACACACATAATACAAAAAATTTTAACTTATAATAATTGAATGCTTACTGTGTATATCCTTCCTTGACACCATTTCTTCCAAAAGCAACATGCTCCCTTCAAAATTAGTTTATTATCACCATACGTGTTTCTGCAATTACTATGTGTGTACATAAATCCATAAACAATGTTTTGAATGTTTTCAAACTTTACATAAACACTAACAGGCTATATCACCACGTAGCCTACATTTTTCAGTTATTATTATTTATTTATTTATTTATTTATTTTTTGAGACAGGGTCTCACTCTGTCGCCCAGGCTGGAGTGCAGTGACACGATCTCGGCTCACTGCAAGCCTCCGCCTCCCGGGTTCAAGCAATTTTCATGCCTCAACCTCCCAAGTGGCTGGGACTACAGGCATGTGCCACCTCACCCAGCTAAGTTTTGTATTTTTAGTCGAGACGGAGTTTCACCATGTTGCCCAGGCTGGTCTTGAACTCACTCAAGAGATCTGCCCACCTTGGCCTCTGAAAGTACAGAGATTACAGGCATGAGCCACCACGCCTGGCCTATTTGTTTACTTTTTTAAACAGATGGGTCTTGCTATACTTCTCAGGTGAGTGCAGTGGCTTTTCACAGGTACAATCATAGCATACTGCAGCCTTGAATTCCTGGGCTGAGGCAATCCTCCCACCTCAGCTTCCTGAGTAGCTGGGACTACAGGCATACACCCAATCTCAATACTGTTTTGTTAAAAACTAAGACAATGGCCTAGGCCTACACATGGTCAGGATCATCAGTATCACCACCTTCCACCTCCACATCTTGTCCCATTGAAAGGTCTTCAGGGGTACTAGCATGTATGGATCTACAATGCTAACAATGTCTTCTTCTGGAATATAGACAACTTTTTCTAAAAAGTAGGAATAAATGCTAGAATATATTCTAGAATAATGAATGGTACGGTATAGTAAATACATAAACCAGTAGCATAGTTGTTTATTATACTTATCAAGTATTACATACTATACATAATTGTGTTATATTTTTATACAACTAGCAGTGCAGTATGTTTGTTTATACCAGAATTACCATAAACACGTGATTAATGCTTTGTGCTACTACATTACAATAGCTATGATGTCATTAGACATCACCACTAGGCAACAGAAATATTTCAGCTCCATTTTAATCTTATGGGACCATTGTCACATATGCAGTCTGTCATTGACCAAAAGGTCGTAATTTGACACGTCTGCATATGGGAGATGTGTACAGGTTACATGCGAATACTATGCCATTTTATATAAGGGACATGAGTATCTGAGGATTTTGGTATCCATGAAGGTCCTGGGGCCAATACCCCACAGATATACATGTGTGTGTGTAAAAAGGAAAAGGAAAAAAGATTGGGGATAATGAAGAAAAAAAAGAGTATTTAGTAAATATTTATGTGCTGAATTCTACCAGCCACATTGTCAATCAAGTACAAAAATAAAATAAAAATATTTCCAGACAATGCAGTCAAGAAAAATGTGTTCTGATTACCCTTCCTGGAAAGCTACTGAGGGAAGTGGGATATTAAAACAAAACAAGTAAACCAAGAAAGTAGATACCATAGGAATCAGGAAACATGGGATTCAACACAAGAAAGATGTGAAGGGAGTCCTCAGAATGATTAAGATAAAAATCTCAGGAGACAGCTGTGTATAAGGCATAGAGAGAAATTACAAAAAGCAAATTCCAGACAAGTGAATATATCAAATACTTACGCAACACTATATATTTTATGTACTCATTTACCATATACTTCATATTCACCCACCCTAATCTAAAATATAAACTCTACGAGGACAGAATTTTGCCATTTTGTTCACTGCTGTATCACCAATATTTACAACGATGCCTCTATCTATTTAGGACTTAATATTTCCTCAATAAATAAAAATGCTAAACTTTAGCGTAATAATCACTAGATGTAAAGTAACTGGCAATAATATCCCCACAGTGTGGGGAGATTTTAACCTCTTATACATTCAGATTTCTATGGAAACAATTCTGTTCTTACAAAGCAGAATGTAGTTCTAATGCGGTTCCTAAACATGAAGAAAAAACTTGAGAAGAATCAGCTGATTCCTATTTCATAAAAATCTCCATTATAACACAAAGATCAACAGATCTTTTGATCTCAAACAGATAATCTCTGTCAAAAAAAACAAAACTTTTATAGTATACAGAGAAAAAAGGATAAAGACTATTTCATTACATTTAATATTTCATCACCTGGTGCTCCACCTCCTGAAGTAAGGATTCCAAAAGTTCTGTTTCTTGGGTTAGAGATGTCTTCTGACCTGATTAAAAATAGTGAATCATCAACACTTGGGCTCATTACTGGTTTAAGAATGAAATTAACTTCCAATGAACGTATTTAATAACAGAAATACACTTCAAGTAAGCAAAATTCCTCATTACAGCTACCCTAAAATTCTCATTCAATTTTAAGAGGTTGAATATTATAGTAGCCTTGAAAATGGAACTTCAGAACCAATTCTAATTAGTTTAGAGAAGATTATCACTCAGACTGAATTCATCTAAGAAATGAAATGTGCAATGACAATATACTTTAAGCAAAAAAAATTTACTTTTCTAGATTTTCATATTCCCTTGGGAAAACCAATAACATGAATTTCATTCAGTCAGTTATTCTGAAATAATTTTCACCAAATTTAACTGTGGCTTAAAAGAGAATACAAAGTGGGCCAGATTTTAGGTTAAATGTCAGCAAAAGTCTGTCCTGTTTACAAGGACCTGTTTACAAAAAAAAAAAAATTCCCAGAGAGGTGAATAGTCTCAAAGAGTTGGAGACAGAAAAGGATAAACAAATTATTACTGCCGGGGGTCGATGGCTCATGCCTGTAATCCCAGCACTTTGGGAGGCCAAAGAAAGAGGATAACTTGAGCCTAGGTATTTGAGACCAGCCTAGGCAACATGGTAAGACTCAGTCCCTACAAAAAAATTAAAAATTAGCCAGGAGTGGCGGTGCATGCCTGCAGTCCGTTACTCAAGAGGCTGAGGCATGAAAATCGCTTGAGTCCAGGTGGTCAAGGCTGCATGTAGTCACGCAGAGAGCCTTGATCGCACCACTGCAGTCCTGCCTGGGCAACAGAGTGAGACCCTGTCTCAAATTACAAACAAAAAAATTATCATTACAGAAATTATCATTACAGAAAAGGAAAAAATGCTTTACATGTTTTTAAACAAAAAGAAGATAGGTATGCTTGCCAAATCAGGCCATTTTCTTTATAAACCCAAAATTTGAAAAACTGGAAGTACATCCATGATGGTAGCAAAAGTTTTATCAATCTGTTGTGTTATTTGATAAGAAAAAACATTTAATAGGTAGAACTTTTATTTTATTTATTTATTTTTTGAGATGGGGTTTCACTCTTGTTGCCCAGGCTGGAATGCAATGGCGCCAACTCAGCTCGCCGCAACCTCCGCCTCTCGGGTTCAAGTGATTCTCCTGCCTCAGCCTCCTGAGTAGCTGGGATTACAGGCATGTGCCACCATGACCGGTTAATTTTGTATTTTTAGTAGAGACGGGGTTTCTCCATGTTGGTCAGGCTGATCTCGAACTCCCAACCTGAGATGATCTGCCTGCCTTGACCTCCCAAAGTGCTGGGATTACAGGCATGAGCCAAGGAGCCCGGCCTTTATTTATTTTTATTTTTTTTTTGAGACAGGGTCTGATTCTGTCACCCAGGCTGGATTATAGTGGCACGATCTCGGCTCACTGCAACCTCCACCTCTCAGGCTCAAGTGATCCTCCCACCTCAGCCTCCCGAGTAGCTGGGACTACAGGAGCATGCTATTGCACCTCGCTAATTTTTCTTCTTCTTTTTTTTTTTTTTTTT
>NW_016823439.1:1119477-1127771 GCF_001698545.2 Rhinopithecus bieti
GCTAATTTTTTTTCTTCTTTTTTTTTTTTTTTTTTTTGGTAGAGATGGGGTTTTGCCACATTGCCCAGGCTGGTCTTGAACCCCTGGGCTCAAGAGATCCACCTGCCTCAGCCTAGAACTTTTATTTTTGAAATAAAACTCAGAATTTCAAGATTGCAAAAAGAGTTAAAATAAAGTATTAGCTAGAATCTAATATTATCAGACATAAATTCTACTCTCTCCACATCCCACAATCCTAAAACATTAGCCTATGGACCACATTACAGTACATAATTAAACTTAAAAATGAGCGGCAGAGGCCGGGCGTGGTGGCTCACGCCTGTAATCCTAGCACTTTGGGAGGCCAAGGCAGGCGGATCACAAAGTCAGGAGTTTAAGACCAGCCTGGCCAATATGGTAAAACCTTGCTTCTACTAAAACTACAAAAATTAGCAGGGTGTGGTGGCACACGTCTGTAGTTCCAGCTACTTGGGAGGCTGAAGCAGAAGAATCACTTGAACCTGGGAAGCAGACGTTGCAATGAGCTGAGCTCTTGCCACTGCATTCCAGCCTGGGCAACAGAGTGAGACTCCATCTCAAAAAAAAAAAAAAAAAAAAAATTAGTGGCAGAGGCCAGGTGTGGTGGCTCACACGTGTAATCCCAGCACTTTGGGAGGTGGAGGCAGGTAGATCACTTGAGGTCAGGAGTTCAACACCAGCCTGGCCAATATGGTGAAATCCCCATCTCTACTAAAAATACAAAAAATTAGCCGGGGGTGGTGGCACATCCCTGTAGTCCCAGCTACTCAGGAGGCTGAGGCAGGAGAATTGCTTGAACCTGGGAGGCGGAGGTTGCAGTGAGCTGAGATAGTGCCACTGTACTCCAGCCTGGATGACAGAGCGACACTCTGTCTCAATAACAATAATAATAATAATAATAGTAATAATAAATTAGTGGCAGATATTACAGTATGAATTAAAAATCTGAGGCTTATGAGACTATTCTGAAGATATACTAACCCTGAAAATATCCTTTTCCCCACCTCTTATCCTTAGAAAGAATCCTATTTAATCATAAAAGCTATCTTGGAAATCACAAATTATAATTTTCATAATGAAAATAATTTGCAAGCCACAAAAGCAGGGCAAGTTCAGTTATTGTAAAGGGAAGTTATTTCACGGAGTTATACAGGTAGCAAAATTAATAAACTTAAGAGATCTGTACTGTGGTATTATTTAACTTTTAGTTGATTCAATTAAATGAATGAAGCAATGAACAAATTCACTCAAGAAAAACAACACCATATGCAAATATGTATTTGGCTACTACTGAAGATTACATCAACAGTTAAGATCCCCTCAATTTTAAAGTCCTAATATGTATCAACATCCAGCACTCTACATGGCTTAATGAACTTAAAGGGATCTCAAATATTATCTAAAGTTCTGAAAAACTAAGATCACCTACATGTATGACTGCAACTGAGGACCTAAGCACAATTATGATTTTCATTTACATGAAATCTTTAAGTGGCATTGTGACCGGTATAATCAATACCTACAGGTTTTGTCTAATTGCGTGGTCTGTGGGAAAAAAACTAAAAATCAGATATTAAATAGTATAGTATTATAATAGAAAAGCAATTTATGAAATGATATACAAATATACAAACTCAAAGATATTTACATCTCGTTTTTTAAAAGTTAAAAATAAAATGGATAAAATCATT
The DNA here is from genome assembly GCF_001698545.2 of Rhinopithecus bieti. NCBI lineage: Eukaryota > Metazoa > Chordata > Mammalia > Primates > Cercopithecidae > Rhinopithecus > Rhinopithecus bieti. The sequence continues at coordinate 1,121,187 of NW_016823439.1, forward strand.
ATTTTGGATGACACAAAGACATGGCTAAAATCTTGGGAGAATCAAGACAGCCAAAAAAAAAATTCTTTGTTCACACCTTATTTAAAGTATATATATTTCACTTTGGACTATGCTAAAAAAAATGCAAAGCTGGTTTTAGTCAGCAAAACACTGGAAAGACTAAGATCACCAAAACAAATCAAACAAAACTATAGCATTGGATCAAATTCTTACTTAAATTTTAAGTTTAATACCAGGTTCCACAATCAAAGAAGAATGAAAGAATCTTTGAAAAGCAAAAGATCACCAATAAGTATAATTAAACATATGTAAAATGAACCCTACTAGAAATCAAAAGCTGAGACTTTAAATCTCTAAGAAAAAACTGTCAGGGGATGACGCTGGTATTTACAAATGTTAGTTTCTTCATCCTCAATGAAAATGGATGGAAAGGATATGGAACATTAGTAGAAGGAATTCTGTTAGATTTGGAGAAAAAGCTACCTAACAATAATGCCCAGTGGCCATTAGGATTTTCATCCAAATGGCTATGAACACTTGGATTGTCATCCAAATGGCTATGAAAACTTTTATCTCCTACCATTTCTAAATACAAGTCAAACATTTATCTGTCTAAACTTTAACAACATGGAGTTGCCTAAAATCTCAAGATTCCTTCCTAGGATCACGACCCTTACTCTTCAAAGACTAAATCTCAAAGAAGCTGAAAGCACCAGGTACCCCAGCAGCATACAAAAACACTTACCCATCAGTGTTATAAGTTTATTCTTCAGCTGTGTGTCTAACCGTGCAATCATCATCTCCACTGCATTCCTAATTTCCCGAACACGCTCATCTTTTGCATTTCTTACAGCTTCTACGTTCCTTTCCTAGAAGATAAACAGGTAAGAATAATTTTAATTGGGTAGATTTTAAAAATAGAAGCACCACATTATAATATTGCCAAGAATAGATAATAGGAAAAAGGTAGAGGAAGGTCAAATGGAAATGACCCAACTCGCTTATATTTCAAAATGGCAGACTTGCAATCAAAAACACAAATTTTCTGCATAAAGAATGTTACAAATGATCACTTGGTTCTTGATTCCTAAAGGGGTAAAACAAAGAAGGCATCTGTTTTTAATTTAGCATATGGTCCACAAACTTCATTTTAAGTTAGGAAACGGTCCATAAATCTCATTTATGACTGTCATTCTGCCAACTTGAAACAAAACGTATTCTAAAAATATGCTTAGTATTTCATTCTTTGGGGCTTATCACACTTTTTCACAGAAATAACATTATACATAGCCCACTAAAGCTGTTTGACCTATACAATATCTAAAGAGTAATGTTAAATATTACACTTTCAACTCTGTGGAGTTCTAAATCAGGACATCACAAATAGTTCATTGCTTAGCAAAAGAAACTCACCCAAAAGCTGGAGATCCAAAGAGTGTATAACTTAATGAATGACTGTAAAAGTCAATATTGATTCTGTTTAGAAGTCAATTATTAGGGCCAGGCACAGTGGCTCACGCCTGTAATCCTAGCACTTTGGGAGGCCAAGGCAGGTGGATCATGAGGGCAGGAGTTTGAAACCAGCCTGGCCAATATGGTGAAACCCTGTCTCTACTAAAAATACAAAAATTAGCCAAGCATGGTGGCAGGTACCTATAATCCCAGCCACTGGGGAAGGTGAGGCAGAAGAATCACTTGAGCCCGGGAGGTGGAGGTTGCAGTGAGCTGAGATCTTGCCACTGCACTCCAGCCTGGGGGACAAGAGTGAAACTCTGTCTCAAAAAAAAGAAAAAATAATTATTGACTCTGTAACAAATGGACTTTTTAAATTCACCGATTTTCTAATTCTGCATAAGTGGTAATTCTCTGACTCCAAATGCTTCCTTACAAGCCAGGGGTTTTGTATGGAAATTTCTCAGTTACTCTGAAATTTATGGGATTTGACTATAGGTACAGCCTATCAAATTTGCTAATCTTGAAAATCTTGATTTCAATATCTGATTAACTTATATTATATAAATATATTATTATACATTACAGATTGAAAACAAAATAATAATATTTTAGTAGTAGTCTTACCACTTCTTGAACTAAGCTGATCAGTTCCATGAGACGCCGACGAAGTTTGGCTACCTCTTCATTCACTTTAGTGACATGTTGCTCATAAATTTCTGCCAAAGGTTTAAAGGTATGTCCGCCATGCTATTTAAATTAGAGTAGCTTTAGAATACTTTCACGTATCTCATCTGCATTTACATTCCTGTGTAACACTCTATGGACACTAATAAACTGGTAAATATTTCAAATGAACTTTATCTTATTAGCTAATTAATTTTGTTGAAGCAGGCCAGTGCCTGCTTAAAATCACTTAGTCCACCAGGAACTCTTTCAAGATTGTAAATAAAGGGCTTTAGCAAAATACTCATTTAACTAGAAATTAACTTATTAAAAAGAACCAAAATCTTTAGCCACAGCCCAAATCAACTGCTACAACCTTATCAGTCACTCACTCTTCTCTAAGGCAACACTAGTTTTCTTCCATGTCCTCAAACTTCTTTTTTCAGGACTTTACAAAAATTACTCCCTCTTATTAAAAAATAATTCTCAGCTGGGGGGAGTGGCTCATGCCTATAATCCCGGTACTTTGGGAGGCCAAGGAGGGCAGATCGCTTGAACCAAGGAATTCAATACTGGCCTGGCCAACATGGCGAAAACACGTCTCTACTGAAATACAAAAAGTAGCCACGCATGGTGGCACACACCTGTAATCGCAGCTACTCAAGAGGCTGAGACATGAGAATTGCTTGAACCTGGGAGGCAGAGCTTACAGTGAGCTGTGATCGGGTCACTGTACTCCAGCCCAGGTGACAGAGAGAGTACCAAAAAATTATAATAATTTTTTAAAAACAAAAACCAAAAATAATAGTAATAATGCCAGGCACGGTGGCTCATGCCTGCAATACTAGCAATTTGGGAGGTTGAGGCAGGTGGATCACCTGAGGTCACGAGTTCGAGACCAGCCTGGCCAATATGGTGAAACCCCATCTCTACTAAAAAATATAAAAATTAGCTGGGCATGGTGGCACACGCCTGTAATCCCAGCTACTCAGGAGGCTGAGGCTGGAGAACCACTTGAACTCAGGAGGCAGAGGTTGGAGTGAGCTGAGATCATGCCACTGCACTCCAGCCTGGGTGACAGAGTGAGACTCTGTCTCGAAAAAACAAAACAAAGCAAATAATAATAATTCTCCATCTTCCCTCTCCCATCTTATTTGTCTTAATCCTACTCATCCTTTGCAGCTTAGCTCAGATTTACAGGATCAGCTGCTAGAGTTATGCATCCTCATCAGCTCTCTGTATTTATTCCTCCAATTTATCACACCAATTAAATATGTAATTAATTGTTTGGTATGTTCATCACCAAATCCCTAGTCTTTACCACAGCTGAATGAATTAGAAAGACACTCGAAGAAAAAGCCCAGGATACAAAATTAACAAAAGCAATGAACCCATTTTCCATCCCACAGAATTGCTACAGAGATAGAAGGGTAGTTCTGTAGTAACCTCACAAATTCAGTTGCATTCAACTCAAAGAACAATTTTATAGCTAACTACTTAAAATAATTTTGATTGGTAACCAGAATTATTAAATTTTAATATAAGAAGCCTCCTGTAAGTTCTTACTAGAATTGTCTTATTTAGCCAAAGTATCCCATTATTGTCTCCAAAAAAGATGTAGATTTTTACATGTTCACTTAAAGTATAGAAAAAAAGTCTCTACTTATTCTCTTACAAAACCTATGTATTTAAAGTATTAAATGTAAGAACTTCTTAATTTTTTCTAGTCAGCGCATTAATATTCAAATTCTCACAGAAAGCTCTCTGAATTGAGTTCTACTCAACCAATCTGGCCTGTCACTTTCTCGGTAAAACATACTGACTGATGTCCACAGAATGATCAATTCTCATGGCAACTCTAGATACCTACCCACTTCCATTTCCCCCATCACTTATTTTTCCTCACTAAGAATCTATTGTATTTATTCTCAACCTATTTATGCCAATTGTACTTAATATTGTAAGGAGATCATTTAATTACGTATTCAGAGGCCAGGCACAGTGGCTCACGCCTGTAATCCCAGCACTTTGGGAGGCTGAGGCAGGTGGATCACCTAAGGTCGGGAGTTCAAGACCAGCCTGACCAACATGGAGAAACCCTGTCTCTACTGAAAATACAAAATTAGCCAGGCGTGGTGATGGCGCATGCCTGTAATCCCAGCTACTAGGGAGGCTGAGGCAGGAGAATCACTTGAACCTGGGAGGCAAAGGTTGTGGTGAGTCGAGATCCCGCCATTGCACTCCAGCCTCGGCAATGAGTGCAAAATTTTTTCTCAAGGAAAAAAAAAAAGTATTCAGTAAACAACAGAACATGACTTTAAAATAAAAAAGCTGCTTCTAAGAAAACTAACTTCAATGCTTCAAGCTCAATAATGGCAGACTGTCTTTAAAAACTGCTCTTGAATTCAATTGGAAAAAAGAATCTAAAAAACAAAAAATAATTATAAGATCTAGATATGGCCGGGCGCGGTGGCTCAAGCCTGTAATCCCAGCACTTTGGGAGGCCGAGACGGGTGGATCACGAGGTCAGGAGATCAAGACCATCCTGGCTAACCCGGTGAAACCCCGTCTCTACTAAAAAAAAATACAAAAAACTAGCCGGGCGAGGTGGCGAGCGCCTGTAGTTCCAGCTACTCGGGAGGCTGAGGCAGGAGAATGGCGTGAACCCGGGAGGCGGAGCTTGCAGTGAGCTGAGATCTGGCCACTGCACTCCAGGCTGGGTGACAGAGCGAGACTCCGCCTCAGAAAAAAAAAAAAAAGATCTAGATATGTGCATTCATGTTGTTTCACAAGTGTCTAAGTTCTTGCTCCGTTTTAAAGGAACTAAAATTGGAAACCCTGGCCAGTACATCAATCAACTGACCTTTAATGAAAAAAGTGACCTGGATCCTACAACAAAAAGATTTGCAAATCAATAGAGGATATGTTGCATAGGTGTTAGAGGTTAAAATATTTATGTAAGGGGTCCATGTCCTACATTAAACCGCACAAACAAGATTCTCTGGAATAAAAGTACAATACCTTTAATAAAGCATCTATAGAGCACGAGAGCATAATGAAACTATTTTCTATCTGAATAAGTATTTCAGTGCCTTCTAGTCTCTAACTAAAAAAAAATACTGAATTTGTTCTGCTCACCATTCCTCCCCAAAGTGCACACTGATGGCAGATACACTTCTTACAAGTCCAGCAAAATACACTAAGTTTTTCATGGTGATTTTCACATCTATACATTATAAAAAGAAAATAAAGTTATAAATTAAATAAAATTGGAACATTATCACCTCCACAAATTCTTAAGCTTGAGCAAACAGGTCAATTTTAAATGATTATGTCTCAAGAAACAGTATAAAATGTACTCCATGCCTTCTGTAAAGTAAGCTAAAGAAGTTTATGTGGACAATTTTTTTAAAGTACTGTTTTCATTGATCTGGACTTTATAATCACATGCAAAATCAGATTTGCTTCTTAAAGACAGCATATATATTGCATCATTTCCAAGCAGCACTACAGATGATAAATTCTATTGTACTACTACATTTTGGGCATGTGCTTAATAATATTGATTATGCATTTACACCTACATGAGCATGCACAAGTACTTTTCCTACATGTGGTCAATGATAACAACAATCAAGACACATGATTAACTGCATGATTTAATACTAGACCCTCACGGAAAATTAACAACTCAATCTCAATTTTAAACTTTCTTTTAAACTGGATATTCACATGAAAAACAATAAAATTAGACTCTGTTATGGACTGACTATGTTCCCCCTCAAATTCATAGGGTAAAGCCTTAACCCCCAGTGTGAATGTATTTGCTGACAGAGCCTTTAAGAAGGTAACTAAGGTTAAGTAAGGATCATAAGGGCAGGACCCAAATCCAACAGCACTGGTGTCCTTCTTAAGAGGAGGAGACACCAGGCGTGCACATGCACATAGCAAAGATCATGTGAGGACAGAGCTAGGTGGTGGCCATCTACAAGTCAGGGAGAAAGGGAGGCCTCACCAGAAACCAACACTGCCAGCATTTAATCTGGGACTTAACACCTATCAGAACTGTGAGAAAATAAATTTCTATTGTTTAAGCTACTCAGCAGTATTGTTATAGAAGACCTAGCAGACTAACACAGACCCTTACTTTACACCATATACACAAATAAACTACAGGCCAGGTGTGGTGGTGGCTCATGCCTGTAATCCCAGCACTTTGGGAGACAAAGGCGGGTGGATCACTTGAGGCCAGGAGTTTGAGACCAGCCTGGCCAAAATAGTGAAAACTCCTTCTCTACTAGAAACACAAAAAATTAGCTGGGCGTGGTGGTGCACGCCTGTAATCCCAGCTACACAGAAGGCTGAGGCACGAGAATCGCTTGAACCCGGGAGGCAGAGGTTGCAGTGAGCTGATAATCACACCACTGCACTCCAGCCTGGGCAACAGAGCAGGACTCTGCCTCAAAA